>NW_026043010.1:0-65345 GCF_023856365.1 Brienomyrus brachyistius | reverse complement strand
TCAGACTCTTTGGTCTTCTCATTTTCATTAGTAAGGCCCTATAATATAAATTATTTTGGGATTTTAATATTTTCATTTATCTGTATGATGTGATCAGTGGAATTTGGCCATTTAATCTGCATCATAGTTAATAGTTATTTAGATTACTATTATATGTCTTATTTGATTATGATTTTTTTTGTTTTTCTGTTTTTGCAGACACTGCACTGACTACAGATGTTGTTCAGCCCAGTCACCTGATGAGGGTTCAGCTTGGAGACAGTGTGACCCTGACATGCTTCTGTCAAGGAGAAACAACTTTTGTTACTTTGTTTAAGCAAGCTGTTGGTCGGAAGCCCCAGCCCATGGCGAAAGCACTTCTCTACGTACCTGGTGAATTTTACAAGGAATATAAAAGCATAAAACGTTACTCCTTACTGAATGCAGAGGGGAGTTTTAACCTCACTATTTCTAACGTGGAGCCGTCAGATTCTGCAGTGTATTATTGTGCTGCTGTGTTTCTTCATGAGGTCACCTTCGGGAATGGAACCTTTGTCATAATCACAGGTAAATGAGATTCCAACTATTTTCATATTTGCTTTATTATAATGTCAGTAAGATTATTCCCTGCAAAATAATTTTGACAGTTTAGTTGTTTGTCAATATAAAATTAGCAAAGATACCTTATTGTCTGCTTTGTTCCATAAATGTTTTTCTAAACATCAAACAAAAATCATTCATTATTATTATTATTATTATTATTATACAATTTGTTGCATTTTGCTTGCTGTCAGCCAAAAGCCTAACCTTCTCTTTATACAGATGTTAATGTTACACATTGCAGCCTCTTTAAAACAAATAACATAAAAAAATGTTTGAGTTGTTATATACAGTATAGGACTGTGCAAAAATCTTAAGCAACAAAAGAAAATTATTTTTGACGTTATTTATCTGAGCAGTCAGTGTGTATTCACTCTGAAAAAAAAAATGCATGATTTAACATATGAACTAGGGATGTGCACCATTCAGAACTGATTTGAGAATGAAATTCTCAAATACGTATCCTAAAATTCAGGATTTTGAATACATATATGAACTTGAATTTCAGTTCATTTTGTTAATCTGAATTACATTTGAATTGTGGTTGAAAACAGGTTGTGGCATTGAAATTTATATTTGAATTTAAAGAAGAAGAACGAAAAAGGGTTTGGATTCAAATTCAAGTTCATATACGTACTGTAGGTGTAGCTTTTAACTAAAATATGAACTTTAATTTAAATATGAATTATACATAAACACATTAACATTGTTATACATCATTGTTATAAAAATGTCGTTTTGTAAAGAATGAAATAATGCAACATTTGAAGTGTCACCTAAAATAATAATTATACTGTCATTTTGTGCACCATGGTGGATCTGCTCATAGGAAGAGCTGAGTGTCTCTCCTTAAAAGTCAGTGTTGGCTGCAGTGACGGCAGTTTCTAACCTAAGAAACGTCCCAAACACTTTTCCTGCATCAAAAGTCAAACTAGTCCCTATTCCTGCCATGAAAGGTTCACATAATGTCACCGATACCTGAACCAACCATGTTTATCAGAGGATGCCAACCCTTTGGCTGCAGCTTTCTCTGCACACGCTGAGAGAGTCTTCAGTGTAGCAGGAAAAGATTTCAGGCCAGAAGATTGCAAATTAAATCATGAAACCTTTGAAGATATTATGCTGAATAAATGTAATAATAATGAAAAATTAGCAATGTGTATTGGAATAAAGCATAATTGTATTTGCCATGACGTTTTGCTTTTCGCTGTAGTGCTATGGTTGAACGGAAAAACTTACTTTTGTGTGCATAAGAAAATAAATAGGAGGAACTACGAAACCAAGTAATTCCTTTTACTATGTATACTTTTTCTTTAATGTTAAAAGATAGACAAACTAGTAATGGGCAAACAGCTCTTCGGCTCTTGAATTAAATTATGCAGGTACTACAGCAAAATGCTCAAAAATACCAAAACACATCAAGAGCTAAATATGCAAAAACAATAAATACCTTCCTGTGGAAAAGGGGCAACATAAACCAAATGTAAAGTCACGAAAATCATGAAAATATAAAGTACACTTTACACACTTCATTTCTTTGAATTGAAATTAATTATATTCATCTACCTTCATACATTAATACAAGACATTATATGATTATAATGTTTGTTATTATCATATAATTTTTATTTAGGTATTATGTAGGTGCAGTTAATGTATAGTGTTACCTGATATATACTAATAAGCAGTAATACAATAAAAAGAGAGAAGAATGTCAGCTGTTCTCCAAGAAGTTACTGATTTCTTGGATGGCTAGAAGAACATCGATTCAGTTCCCAAAAATCTGTAAGAACAATTTTTGAGGATCTGTATTTTCCATTGTTATTCTCAAAGGGCTGTCATCATGACTATTTTGCTTTTCAGGTAAAGACTCCAACAGCAGGACTGTGGTACAGCAGCCTGTGTCTGACACATTGCAGCCAGGAGACTCTGTGAGCCTGCAGTGTACGATAGAGACTGGGAGCTGTGCAGGAGAACACAGTGTTTACTGGTTCAGACATGGATCAGGAGAATCCCTTCCTGGAGTCATTTACAGCCATGGAAACAGCAGTGATGAGTGTGAGAAGAGCCCTGAGGCTGGATCTCCTACACGGAGCTGCGTCTACAGCCTCCCCAAGGGGAACCTCAGCCTCTCCGATGCTGGGACTTACTACTGCGCTGTGGCCATGTGTGGGGAGATGCTGTTTGGGAACGGCACATAGCTGGATATAGATGGTAACACCCAGTGTGGGGAGATGCTGTTTGGGAACGGCACACAGCTGGATATAGATGGTAGCACCCAGTGTGGAGAGTATATCTGCTTCAAAGTTTTATTTAGCTTATTCTGCTATTAAGACATTTATTTCTTTTTTTAATGTAATGAATTTTCTAATTTAAGTGCTTAAATTAAATTACACAGATGTTAATTTAATAATTATCCATCCATCCATCCATTTTCCAAACCGCTTATCCTATTGGGTCGCGGGGGGTCCGGAGCCTAATTTAATAATTATTTCAAATATTAATATCCATCCATCCATCCATTTTCCAAACCGCTTATCCTATTGGGTCGCGGGGGGTCCGGAGCCTAATTTAATAATTATTTCAAATATTAATATAAATTGTTAAAATGCAAAATACTAGAAGTTCATGTTAAAAATGGACTATTTACAAAACAACTGCTGTAATGTGTTATCGATTTGATCTTTAACTAATGTAATGTAAGCAAATGGGAAATGTGTCTCTATATCATTATGCTGAAATCTATCTCTTTGTTACAGGCTTTCAGAAGCTGCTGGATCCTCTTCACTCTGGCTTGCTGATAGTTTTATCTTGCAGCATTATTCTGAACGTTGCTCTCATTTGTATAAGATGTAAACTGACCTGTACACACTGTGCAGGTACGCTGCCCGGCTTTATGCACTCAGAAGGACAAAATGTAGATTTTAACAAATTATAGAAATATAAAATTGTTTTATGATAGATAACATTTTCATATTAAAACCACTCTTGCAGGTAATACAGTTTTAAAATCCATTATTAAATCTCACCTTATTTATATAAACCTTTTTGTACTGTAAGATTTACATTTTTGTATTATATCTTTCATATTTTGCAAAATCTATTGAAATATACATGTTGCAATAAGTTGCATATCAATAACTTTTATTACCAAGATCTCCTTTATAGCAATTTTATTATATATGATATATGAGAACAAATGACACGTATCCAAACATGCACACTTAAATTGACAGAAGTCATTTTTACTTTCATTTTTGAGACAAAAAGGATGTTGATTGCTTGAAAATTCGGAATGTTATCTGACCACGGTATGATACCGTGCGAAATTAAATAATATATTGATGTGTTATATATTTTAAACAGATGAAAAGAACAGTGATATATCAAAAGTGGAATGGTCACGCAAGCAAGTATGTAATAAATATTTCAAATTACAAATCGTCAGTAAAACAAATGAACCTCAGACTGATTTCCATCCTGGGATCAGCATTTTAAGTGCTATTTGTGAAAATAGGTAATAGCAAACCGATTTGATCCATCCAATTCTGCCATCTTTGTCTCCACAGTGCCATGACGAGGACACACTGAATTACGCTGCCCTGAACCTTAAGAAGCCAAAACCCAGGAGACAGAAGAAAGACGGGAATAATGACACTCTGTATTCTGACCTCCGCTACAGAGATTATGAATAAAGATGCTTCTCATTCATGTCAGTCACACAGAGTGTTCAGGGTGTAGCTTTAATAATGTTCAGAGGAGGGCAGGGGAGCCAGTGCTTCTGAGACTGAATCACGGGATTTTACGGAGCACCGGTGCTGAGTTTGGTGTCAGTGTGTTTGGGGCGCATTTTTACTGGAAGTGCAAATGTTCAAGCCAGACTGGGGGCTGAGGGAGGGGGAGAGGGGAGCCACAGAGATTATTTCTTCATGGCATGGGGGGGAATAAGCGGCTTTAATGTTGTGGAAAGGCTGAGTTGCTGCAATCAGTTCTTTGATGTCACACATGCTTACTTGTCTCCCTTGTGTACCATGCTGAATGGTTTGGGGCAAACGCACAGGGACTGATCGATTATATTAAACAGATGAAAGAAACTGAATGAAAATTTCAAGTGTTCTTAAATTACGTTTTTCATTTAATTGTGTGTTCTGGATGTATTTTTGAGTATATACATGTACCTGTATATGTACCTGTATATATACCTGTGTCGTTAATAACGATGTGGATAATTAAGAAAGAGGAGTTTTGTTTCTTGCTCCCTGTCTTGTTACTTGGCTCACAAACATACACACACATAGACACACACACAAACATACACAGACACACAAACACACACACACATAGACACACACACACACAAACACACATGCACACATGCACACACACACACTGCTACGGCTCTGTAAGAACACTACCATGCTCTTTTGTGTGAGTGGGGTGGGGGGTGTTAAATAAGATGAAAATGACAATGGCTGTACTTTTGTTATGTCAGTTGTGTTTCTATAGTCATTGTATCATATTCCACAAGCTTTTTATTCTACAAGATGTACAAGCCAGTCAGTGTATTCAGTGGGGTGTTCAGGAGTCATTAGGTTCTGAAAAATGTCTTGCATTTAAAACATAATGTACTTTTGAATACTTAAGTATTTTTAGATGCAAATACTCCAGTACTTTAACTGAAGTAAAAAATTAACTGAAAAACTTTGAGTATTATTTGACGAGGAGTATCTATACTTAACTCAAGTAGTGAAGTTGTGTACTTTGTCCACCTCTGTCCAAAAGTGACATACAGCTGTAAGCTGTTTGGGTTTGTTTGTCTGCTGAGTGCTTCTCTGCAGTGCTGCAGATGTTTCCACTGGTTAGATGCAGCTCAGGAAGACTGACCCACTGACTGCACTGTGCTGGACTCACTTTGCAAAGAGTAAAAACCACACAGACAGAACAATATCTGCTTCTTGTAAGACCCTGTTTCCTCTCTACCTCACCCAGGTCACGCTTTCAAGTATTCAGCCTAAGTTATTTTATCCAAACAAGCCACCATTATTATTCATGCAGCTGGACATTTGACTGGAGCACATGATTGCTACATATCACTACTGTACATGGAACGGAATGTACAGTTTTCACAACAGAACTTTAGAAAAGCAAAATTCTCATCAGTCCACATCTCTAACCACCACACATCCTAGGGCTCCCATTTATAATGGTACATTTTTGTTTTATTCACATTCTTTTTCATCACACAGATAAACACCATCCATTAATCTTACAGCATGTATCCTGGTCAGGGTGATGGGGACGACACCACCTATATCGAGTGTGATTTAAGGCCAAGACCTTAAAAGGGAGAGTCAAGACTGAGGCTTGTTACAAGAGCAGTGGGGCACAAAACAACAAACAACATCATTATGAATGTAAAAGAAATGGATGTATATATAAATATAGGGTAATAATAGAAACAAAAAATAAGAATATATTACATACAGAGGAATATTATAGGAATATTAAAATTAACTTATACACAATCCTTAACTTATACACAATCCTATTGCATGTAACATTATTGCTCATGTGCCAGATATTAGCCTCCCAAAGGAAGCTGCCACACAGGGCATAATGCACTGGCTCAATGCAACACTGCACATCAGTGAATAAGGAGGAACAATATTGCAGATCAGCAGCAGATAGAAACTGTATCAGAAGACAGTGAACAGGGGAAAAGTTCAATGAGCAGAGTGCAGATTATAAAGCCTGACTGCTGTGGGGCCCAATGACCTGCGGTACCGTTCTGTCACACGCCGGGTGTCTGAGTCTCTTACTGAAGGAGCTGCCCTTACGGGCCTCCATAGTCTGCTGGGGGGGTGAGAGGTGTCACATAAAATTGATGACAGCCTTGTTATCAGCCTGCTCTCATCCATCTACTCTACAGTGCCAAGGGACGCTCCTCCCTGATGATGAGAGGAGTCTAAGCATGTGGACATTTGGGATAATGTGAGTTCAGAACTGGATGGTCAGCTGTACGACTTCCAGTCTGTAGGCAGACTCATCACCTTCAGTTATGATGGCAAACACAGTAGTATCACCTGCAAAATTCAGGATCTTCACTGGAGCAGCAGTGATTTGTGTAGAAATTGAAGAGAAGAGGGAGAGCACAGAGCCTGGAGGAGCTCAGTGCTGAGGGTCAGCGTGTCTGATGTGTGCTGTAAGCATACAGATGTCCTGCATTTGTGGAACATTTTGTTTGTGCTGCTGTTTATATGTGTTGTTGACG
This sequence comes from Brienomyrus brachyistius, assembly GCF_023856365.1. Taxonomy (NCBI): domain Eukaryota; kingdom Metazoa; phylum Chordata; class Actinopteri; order Osteoglossiformes; family Mormyridae; genus Brienomyrus; species Brienomyrus brachyistius. The sequence goes on along the minus strand of NW_026043010.1, from coordinate 58,495 downwards.
CTGCAGTCAGTAATTTTCCACTAGCAGTCTCACCTCTGCATTTTACAGGAAGACTGACCGACTGAGAGCAGGGTGTTTGTGTCTCTCTTCTCAGTGAGCGAAAACCACACAACCATCAGGTCCTCAGCTCAGGCCCACTGCTTCACTAGAAAAACCACAAAGGGTATTTTTATCTAAAAGTGGGTGAGCAAGTGAGATGTTATTGACAGCATGAATTTGTCTACTAACATTTTAAATTCAAACCTAAAAAGCAGTATGTCCAGGATGTCAGTAATTACATTTAGTCAGTATGAACAATTTGGGTGCAATAATATAGAATAATGTAGAATTTTGCATAATTCAGTTAATACCAGTAAGATACCGATCATTAACACTATAAGGTCATGTTGCTGAATCTCATTGTTAAAGTTAAATGAATCTACGCATTTTTATACACACAAGACTGTGCTTAGTTCATCTTTCAGTCAAAATCACACAGTGAGGCAAATCTGACCATCTTAATTGTTTTTGCTTGTGTGGAATGGCATCCCATGCAGGCCTGTGCTCTGTGCTTCCTGGGACAGGTCCCACCCTCTCCAGACCCCGATGAGAATTAGTAGTCGCTGGATAAAAGATTGACAAAAGATAAAAATACAAAAGTCATTCTTGCTGTCTAACCTCTGATTACTGCATGACATTTCTGATTTCTGATAACTGATAAGTAGAAAATATGTTTAGTCTCTTGCTTGGTGGTAAGAAAAAAGGAGAACCACAAAGAGCACAGTCATTTTCAAGGTTATTTCTCACTGGTCAGTGTGAAAGGCTGCGTCATTAATATAACGCCGGGCTCAGCACAGTGACTGCACCTGCGCTGCACTGTAGAACACAAGCCAGGCTGCAGACCATCAGCCCTGAAAGTTAAAACAGGACTCGTATGTGTGTCATGTGGTGTTTAATAAAAATTTACAGGACAGAACATAGTGGATTCAGTTTCCTTTGCTCTTACACTCCCAGTCCAAAGTGTGGCCACGACTGCTGTCAATGCATCTGTCTCTTTTTTCACCTTAATTTTTCACCTGTGTTATTAACCTTAATATCAAAAGGCTCCAAAGCAGTACAGTAATGCAGAACAAATATTGTAACTAACAAGGAAGTGGGGAGGTAATGGACAGAAGTGTTGGTTTTTGGTAACTCCACTCCTCTGACCTCCACTGTAATTTTAGGTTCCTTGGAACAATATTGTAAACCAGTCATCACACATCACACACATAAAGTCGACACCAACCTTAAGTTTGACACTCAGATAAGGTTAGTTGTCAAGTCAAGCTTTTTACAATTGAGGCAGTTGGCCAAAATAAAGCCAATTCTTTCTAGGCAGCACTTTGAGACAGTAATCCACTCTTTTGTCACTACTAGTTTGGACCACTGTAACGCCCTCTATGTTGGGGTTAGAGGCTCCACTATTGTTCACCTCCAGAAGGTTCAAAATGCTGCCGCACATGGAAATATGAGCATGTCTCCCCCATTTTAGCCTCACTCCACTGGCTGCCCGTACATTTTAGGATTCATTTTAAAATTCTGTTATTTGCTTTTAAAGCCCTCAGTGGTCTTGCTCCATCTGACCTCTGTGAGCTGCTTCACCCTTACACCCCCACCCGCTCTCTCAGGTCAGCTGATCAGCTGTTCCTGACGGTTCCTAAGACTCAGCGTGAGCTTAGAGGGGATCGAGCCTTTGCAGTCGCAGCTCCTAAAATGTGGAATGACTTGCCTTTTCACATTAGAGAGGAATCCCCTCTGTCCGTTTTTAAATCTCTTCTAATCTCTTCTCCTTCACCTTTGACACATTGTGAGATGTTAATTTTAATAGTAAATCTTATTTTAATCTTAGCCTTTTCTTTATTAATTAATTGATTTTTTTAAATTTTTATTAATGGCCTTTTACTCACATTGAATGTTTTGGTTTTTATTAAATTTCTTTTACTTCGTTTTTAAGTGTGTGAATGTTTTTATTTATTCCTTTGTGCAGCACTTTGGTCCATAAGGTTGTTTAAAGTGCTTTTCAAATAAAGAGCTGGATTGGATTACATTGGAAGATGGCTCAACAAATCTCTTTCACAGAATGTAAAATTCGACAGAGGGCGCAAGGTGACATTCTGTCAGGGGCCCAGAATTTTTAGCTACACCTCTGTGTTACTGTGTTTTTTTTGTTCTAGCCATCAATAACTCTGGAGTTGCTATATCGCCACCTGGTGGTGAAAAGATCAGACAAAAATATGTACACATGTTACCAACAGTTTGAAATTGAAGTGCAGAGTTAACAGGTTTAATTAATCGTCCCCACGGATGCCAGTCATGAAATTTGAGAATTGCAAATTAAAACACAGGAAAAAATCAGGAACACTACAAGATAAAATATTTAGCAAACACTCAATGTGCATCCAGGGTGACAAGGGACAACTGGAGGATGATATGACAATCTGACAGTGACATTCACAGCACTTTATATGTTGCCAAAAACAGAAAAGGGGATTAAAATCAAGAATCAGAAATCATGTATGAGGGTGGGGCTGCTTGGTGGTGCAGTGATTAGCACTGTTACCTCCCACCACTGGGACTCAGGTTCGAGTCTCCGCCTGGGTCACATGTGTGGGGAGTTTGCATGTTCTCTCTTGCTAAATTGGCCGTAGGAGTGCATGTGTGTGTGAATGGTGTGTGAATGTGCCTTGCAATGAGCTGCCCCCCCGTCCTGGGTTGTTCCCTGCCTCGTGCACAGATCCTGCCAGGATAGGCTCTGGACCCCCCGCGACCCAGTAGCATAAGCGGTTTAGACAATGGATGGATGTATGAGGGTGAGTCACAATGACGACAGCTGCTCTGTTGACTTGGTCCCAGGAGTCGTCAGCGTTGGTCTGCCGGGGCCCCCGTCCTGTCTGTGGAAGCACCCGTCTTGTTGGCTGTTCTCTCTGCCTGGGCCCCCTCTCCTGCTGCCTCACGTTTGGGTTGAAGTGGCTCCCCAGTGCTTCTGTAAAGCTCTTTGTGTATCTTAGAAAAGGGCTGTATAAATGTAACATTCATTCATTTATTCAAGGTCCCAGCCAGAAGAGTGCAGTACTACACTGTCCCCCACAGCCTGAATCAGCTGGATGTTATAGGATTAAGACACTTCCTGCATTAGGCCATTTACCCTCAGTGTATTTCCATACCCTGACAGGATGGATGACAATACTATGGCCCTAATTTTCAATACACAGTTTTCACAGGAGTCTCACCCTCATCCACATTCTCTGCATTCCTTATCTCATGCTTCTTTGCCACCCGCATCTCCTCTGCCTGCTTTGTCTCATTTTCTCACAATTGAAACACCGTCCAATTTGTCTCTGTTTTAGTTCTACCACATTAGTCCCTGAGCAACCAGTCTGATCCCGTTCCTCTAATTTCAGACGCATCTGGCTTATCTGATTGGGACTGAAGCTGCTGTTACTAGGAAAACCACATTCGTCCCACTGGGGCAGGTCTGACACCGCGTCCTTCCCATATGTCTCCCATAATTGTTGTACAGAATTTCAGCTGGAGTTCTTTCCCAGAAGCAAGTAATTTCACTTTAGCACCTGTTCAGTAAAAGTCAAGTAGGTCTTTAATGTTATTTTTAACTTTACACAGTTGAGTATAGTACAGTTACAAAAGAAACTGTTTCCCTCGGACCAAGGTGCTACTTAAATTAACAGAAGACTAACACATACCAACCTAGCAACATACTGTATGGTGCATAATGAGCAAAAACTGTGCAAACATTGCAGGACAGTGCAAAAAGAGAGGACAACTGACACCAACGAGCACAAACAGCACAGTAAACCCAGTACTGAGAAGGCGCAGTTTGGTTGTCCAATGAGGTAGCAATAAAAATAAATAAAAGTAACTGTAAACATGGCGACAATAAGATAAAAAATAGTAGTTAAATAATAAAGTGTGTTAATGAGTGTATGTGTGTGTGGTATCAGATTAGTCCCTGAGAGTTCAGTAGTCTGACGGCATGGGGGATAAAGCTGTTTGAGTCTGGCTGTAAAGGCCCGAATGCTCCGGGACCTATTTCCAGAAGGCAGGAGGGTGAAACGATAATGTGAGGGGTGGGTGGGGTCATCCACAATGGTGGTGGCTTTGCGGATGCAGTGTGTGGTGTGAATATCTGTGATGGAGGGGAGAGATATGTTAGGGTTATCTTCTTCTGAAGATGCGCTGGAAACAAACCAGTCTCTGAACACAGAACAACGCAGACAGCTGTGATGACGTTTTACTTGCTGCAAGGTGTAGGGAATCCACTTGCAGAGTCTCCGCAGTTTCAGCAAAATGATGGTTTATTGAACAGCAAAAATAATACAATGTAATACAGTGTAGAGACACACCGGGTACTGAAAGGCAGCTCAGATACAAATTGAAGACAGTTCTTCACCCCCCTTTATACCCAAAAAGGCCCTCCCCACCAAGGTGTTGTGTGTAGGTGTTGTGAGTGAATTTACATATAAAGAGTGACCCCCTGGAGTGTGAGGATCCTGAGACAGGGACGGGACAGGACAGGGTGGAGACTTTTATGATCATTGTAATTCAATTCTTATCACCTTATCTTATCCTTATCACCATAGTGGTGCCAACTGGAACCCCCATTCTCTCCCTGGCTTCCCCCATGATCATAAATTCCTAACATTGTCTGCATTCAAATGATCAACCAAGAACCTTGGGACATTTTTACCACTTTTCCTTACAAAGGGAAGCCCGGTCCTGACCTCGAGGTGTCAGCCTCTCAGTCGAACTCAGCCAACTTCGAAAGAGTAACTCCCCTCGCAGTGTCTTTTATTGAGGTACACAAACAGGATATGCAACTGACATTGAACATTGTTTGTCACCATATATGGGGTGGAAATATTCAAGCGACAGTTCTTGAGACGTGTTATTGCTCAATTAAGATCAAGCTGCGGCAGGGTGTTGTTTCTAAGCGTCTAGCAAAATGATGATAAAAAAAGTACATATTTCTCTAACACGATACTCCCAATGATTTTCTCACCTGTCATCACTATCTGTTGTAGGGACTTGTGATCTGAGGCGACACAGTTCTCAAAGCAGACCGTGATGCAGCTGCTCAGGGTGCTTTCAACAGTTCCCCAATAGAGTGTGAGAATGGGAGATGGGCTTTTCTGAGCTTCCGTGGAGAGTAGAGGTGCTGCTGTGCTTTCCTTACTATGGAGCTGATGTTGAAGGACCTGGTGAGATTCTCCGCCAGATGGACAACAAGGAATCTGGTACTCTCTACGATCTCCACAGATGAGCCATCGATGTGCAGCAGAGAGTGGTCACTCTGTGTTTTGTGTTCTTCTAACGTCAACAACCATCTCTTTGGTCAACATTCAGAGACAGGTTGTTGGCTCTGCAGCAGTCCGATAGTCATCACACTTCCTCTTTGTATGCTGAGTCACCGTTTTTATTGATGAGACCCACAACAGTCTTGTCATCTGCCTGATGTTGATGATGGAATTCGAAATGTGCATTGCTGCTCAGTTGTGAGTCATCGGAGTTAACAGCAGTGGGCTGAGCATAAAGTCCTGGGTTCCTGCTACAGCGTCTGAGCAGTTGCCTTCGTCGCCCATAGCTCCTGCGCAGCCCGAGCAGCCGCCTCCGCTGCCCCCTGCGGCCCCAGAGCCCGAGCAGCCGCCGCCTGCTTTGCCCGTAGCTCCTGAGCAGCCGCCTCCGCTGCCCCCTGCGGCCCCAGAGCCCACGCCCGAGGCGCTCCCTCCGCCTCAAATGACTGTGCCCCCTGGGGCTCTTGTTCCTGGCCCCACTCCTGTCCCTGACCCAGCTCCAGACTTTCCTGCCCTAGTCCCCGAGGAGGTCCCGGACAGTCTGACCACCGTGTGTGCCACGCCCCCTGATTATCCACGTGTGCTTCCCTGATCGTACCCAGCTGTGTCCGATTATTTTCAATCAGTCCTGTCTATTTGAGTTCATGTCTTACTAGAGTTCAGTGTCCGTCATTGAAGTCCGTCTGCGTGAGATGTTTCCTGCACCCCGTGTTCCTAATAAATCCCCGTATCCTGCCTGCCTTGCCTGTTTCCTGCCCGTCCGCCGCTCCCGTTAAATGGCGATCGTGACACAAGGCACACGCACATCAAGTACCAATGCAGCAAATACAGATGAACAATTTAGGAGGAATACTAGTCAAAGGAAGGAAGAAAAGCAGCCCACCCTATCTCATGGTCACGGACACAAACATCAGGGAGTGTTATGAAGAAGACATCACACTTAACACCATTGGTTTTATGCAGTGAATTACACCAGAGAGAGTTTTTACATTCTAGCTGTGTTACGTAACATTCCTCAGCCTTCAGGTTTTTTCCACACAATGCACGACATGCAGGGGTGCCAAACAAAACAGCGGAACTGCAGTGTAGCCAATTATTTGTTTCAGTAGTTTTAAGAAAACTAGAACATAAAATGTTTGTTTTACTTAGTCCACAAAAGAGTTTTTACCTATCTTAGTGTATTTTACATCACATACACTCTCGGTCCGTTGTGGAGTCCATCCCACTGTAGTTGGAGAATGCTGCCATCAGTCGCTTGGTGTAGCACTCGCAGGATTTACCAGGCTCCTGTTTAAACTGATGCATCATGCCCCAGTCCATGCGCAGGAGGACCAGTCTCTGAAGGGCTGTCGCATGGTGAGGCCTGTTCTGCCTGGGGTCCAGCAGGTCACTGGCAATGTCCTTCAACTCACAGTGGGCTTGCGTTCATAGTGGGGTACCGCAGGGTTCGATTTTAGGACCACTATTGTTCCTAATTTACATAAATGATATGGATACCAATATATACAGTAAACTGGTGAAATTTGCAGATGACACCAAGGTGGGTGGTGTAGCAGATACTGAATTAGTGGCTCAGCAGCTACAGCGGGATCTTGATTTAATTAGTGACTGGGCCGATACCTGGCAGATGAAATTTAACGTCGATAAATATAAGGTACTCCATCTAGGGAGCAGAAATATAAAGTACAGGTATTTCATGGGTGTCACTGAAATAAAGGTAGCTGATCATGAGAAAGACCTTGGTGTGTATGTTGATGCTTCCATGTCCCATTCTCGCCAGTGTGGGGAAGCAATAAAAAAGGCCAATAGGATGTTGGGGTATATCTCCAGGTGTGTGGAGTTTAAGTCAAGGGAGGTAATGCTAAGATTATACAATTCCTTGGTGAGACCTCACCTAGAATATTGTGTGCAGGTTTGGTCACCATATCTTAAAAAGGACATTGTGGCCTTAGAAAAGGTGCAGCGTAGGGCCACAAAAATGATTCCTGGTCTTAGAGGAATGTCATACGAGGAACGGTTACTTGAGCTAAATCTGTTCAGTCTCAAGCAAAGGAGATTGAGGGGGGACATGATCCAGGTATATAAGATTCTAACAGGTTTGGATGCTGTTCAACCAAATAGTTACTTCAGCATTAGTTTAAATACACGAACTCGTGGCCATAGGTGGAAATTAGCGGGAGAACATTTCAAGCTGGATTTAAGGAAGCACTTCTTTACGCAGCGTGTAGAGTATGGAATAGTCTTCCTGATAATGTAGTGCAAGCTGAATCCTTGGGTTCCTTTAAATCAGAGCTAGATAAGATTTTAACGACTCTGAGCTATTAGTTTAGTTCTCCCCAAGCGAGCTTGATGGGCCGAATGGCCTCGTCTCGTTTGTATAGTTCTTATGTTCTTATGTTCAACTCCTTCATCTACAGTGTCAGATGAGCAAACCTTATCTCCCCCTTGAGGATTTGGACATACCAACATAGGGGCAAGAATTTCTGCTACCTCGTCCTGCTGCCTGAGTGTTTCGCCACGGCACTTCTTCACCGAGAAGGAGGTAGAGTCGGGTGCTGAATGGTTATGATCCTCGTCTGCAGGGGGGAGAGGGGAAGGGGCAGGGGAACCACTGGCTACTCCTCCCTCGGTGGCATAAGGAGGAAGCTGCTGTTTGGGCAGCAATGCTTGGGCAGGAGCCACACAGTTTATTTCTGGGTATCTAATTAGCGGACACCATTAGGTCCCTTCAGGGGCTCCACAGACAAACTCATTGACAAAATAGAATTGTCACAGAAAAATTCTTTGTCACATGCTCAGTCGACATGGACTGTGTGCTATTTACATATTTTTGGCACAAACGAAATCTCATATGCATATCGATGTATCTTTCGCACAAGTGGACCTCCATCACTTTAAAGAGGGTAAACTCTGATCAGGAAATTTACGACGTCAGAATAAACGGATTTTTTAACAGAAGTAACTGACATGCCCTAATAAGGAAATGCATACAATCAGAATACAATATCTGTGGTTTTTAACAGTGGTAACAATCTGATAATGAAAGGAATCAGATCAACATTTCTATAGCATGTAACAGAGCTTGCTCCCCTCCAGAACTCATTGTTCCAGTAGTTATCTGAAATCATCTGCAGGAGCTATTCTTTTATTTGTATATTAAGCATAATTATTCATGAATATTATTGATTATGTTTATTTGTTTAATGTTTTTATTTATTCGTATTTATTGTTTATAATATAATGTTATATAGTATTGCAACACTTGAAACGAGAGGTACTTGCCTGCCTTAGTGATATTTACTATTGTCTAAGTGTATTCCCACCTGTAGGAGGCAGCAATGGTTGTTATTAAAGGTGCTGAGATTACGCGGCTCAGGGCTGAAGGTGCAAAGTGAAACAGTCATTGACCGTATTTGCCATGTGTGATGGTGTCTGCATATCGGCCCTTTTGCGCCAAACAAACCAGTTCAAAGTACTGTGTGTTAAAATATCATATGAATAAATCCTCTCAAGAACTAAACTCAATATCGTATCCTCATCATTCAACGCGTCTGACTTTTGCACCTCTTACCACAAGGCAGTGGATTACATGGGGAAATTACAAACAAGGAGAATTTAATCTGTTTTTCCTCTACATTGTCGTTATTCAGAATATTACAGACTATGAACAAAAACGGACAATGTAAGAAAATAAAAAAATGTGTATGACAGAAAGCTAGAGTATTTTTGCAATGGTGAGCACTAGCTGGTTTATGTACTAGCTCACACTCAAGAAACAGCATAAATGCTACTCATACACAGTTGGGGGGCAGGGGTCAGTCCTTGTGCCTGTAATGAGGTCACCAGTTGAAACTAACCCAGCCTCAGCACGTCTGTGGGTCCTTGAGCAAGGCCCTTAACCCCCAGCTCCCTGGGCGCCCCAACAGGTAGCTGCACTTCGCGGACAACTTACTCCACAAAGAGTAAGTTGAGGGAGACATAAAAAACACAATTTCCCCACGGGGATTAATAAAGTCCATCCATCTATGGAATATTATTTAGCACTATATAACGCAGAATATAAGAATTACGATTTTATAAAAAGTATGCCAAATATCCATGATATAATCATTACAATGTAAACATTATAATGTAATCAACACAATGGAACCAACTGAGTATGTATTTGCACCTTTTGTTAGTCTGAGTTTCTGTTAGCTACTTTGTTAGTCCTGAATCTATGAATATTCACATTTTTATCGCGTATATTTTATCACTATGTAAAAGGACAAATATATTATCAACCTTTTAGTGAGACAATGTGTAAACGGCTGAAACTACCAAGGTTTACTACTGAAGGAAGGGATTCACCTGAGTTCACCAAAAGTTCATGGCTGAGTATTTTTAAAAAACCAAGTGGAGCTGCTCGCGCCACTATTATGTTCAACCGAGAGGCCAAACGGTAAAAGAAATGACTGTCAAACTTATCACCTAGGGGTAAATATAAATCTATACAAATATCACCTGCATGCACATTACTTCTTTTACAATAACCAACTCCTGATCCATACTGTTAGTCGTGAAAAAAATAACTATTGTGTACATAGAGGCCCTGTGTAAAAAGATAACTGCCAAGGAAAAGATCAAAAACATTTATTTCAAGGATTCAAAGTTTTTATGGTCATGTACAGTGTACAGTGCAGTTCTTATTTGATTAACTTGAATGTCTTCACAGACAAGACGATTAAACAAATAAAGCAGCGCAACATTACAGTAACTAACAACAAACAAAGCTCACGAGTACTATTACAATATTCATATCATTTATTTAAATTTAATTTTACCAAGTAAATTAATTGAAAAGCAGTTACCGCTTTACCTGCTTCTCGGGAGAAATAGCAGATATACAAACGTCATGTATGTAACTAAAATCTTAAGCCAATAAGGGCAAAGTTGTGTCGTAATGGAGGCGGATCCAGCCTGTGCAGCCTGCTAAGAGGTGCTGCCTGATGTGTCTTGCTCTCGCGGAGTTTTGGTACCATGTGACATGGTGACGTAATGCAACGGGCGATAAAAAATATAACCATGATGCATTGCGTCAGGACCAGAATGCATTGCTTTAAGCTAGCGCTGTATGTGGGTGCATGAAGTGGAAAGCACCCAATAATAAACATAACATTTTTTTAAAAATGTTTTCTTCACCGGTGCAGTGAATTTAAATAAAGAGCTATGATGGTGCTGCAAATGGCTTTGCATAGTAGTTAGTAGTAGCATTAGCCGCTGTGTGCGGCATTAGCTTTCTACAGTCCTTACAGATGGTTCGTGTTTTGTCTGTCTCCCTTTCGCCATTTATATTTTCCGCCGGGCACCCGAAATGCTGACACACAAAAGATTCAAAAGTGTCTGGGGTATCTACTATAGTAATTTAGTCAGATGCCGACATATTTACAGCAGCTCATTTGCAGCGCATTCGTGAAACGGCTTTTCGCTCCAACGAGAAATCTCGTCATGTTGTAATATCGCGAGATCTCGTGACACGCGTTTCACTCCCACTTCTTAGTAACAGTCATGATTTGATAAAGTGACAACCTGCGTAATAATTGGTAATACATAGAGTTTGCTATTGTTCAGGCTAGCAGACTGTTATGGCTTGAGGTTAATGGTGCCTGTTACTTGTGAATTTTCACATTTGCAGGGATCTTCTGCCTCGTGAACGTGAAACGGGTAATTATGCTAAAAGAAGAAAAAAGCAGAACTGCAATGTGTGTAAGGCTGGTGCTGATTTTTCAGTCTGAACACAGTAAAATTTATACAAATTACCTGTATTCAAACTTGTATTCTTTATATAGTTTGGTTAATTACTATTTAAAAGTTTTATCTGCGCTCCATTGTATAACTTATATTGGAGACTTGTATGTACTTTTCGATTGGAAATGGTTAGCTGTATACAGGGGCGCCGCTAAGGGGGGGAAAGTTGGGACAATTCTAAGGGCCCACGCCCTTTAGGGGCCCCCAGAGATCTGAATGGGTGTGATAGGGGGGCCCAACCTCATATTTTGTCATAGGGCCCAAAATTGCTAGCGGCGCCCCTGGCTGTATATACTTTGAATATTTTTATGATTAATTTCTTTGTTTATTTAATTTGGCAACAGATCTGCACTTTTAGCAGTATTGCTGTCAATTTTTGTGAAAGTTGTTACTAAATAAAACAAAAGAAGCAGACTTGTGTAAATCCTATATTGGTCGTGTATTCTTCCTGTAGCGTAGTGACAGCTTTTTGTACGGAAGCCGTGAACGGCTGTGCTTGCAAATATATTTTCTTCTGAATAATTAGAAGGATAAGCATATTTTGTCGCCGCCGCGAGATAGTCATGCCATACACAGCTCTGCTCGTTTTTGTACTGTAACCGTGTTACTTAATTTGCGAATCCATGAATTTAACGTTGACATTAAGTCAACATTGACATTGACAACGTTGACATTAAGTGTTGCACCTATCTAGTGTTTTACCGTGAAGGGCATGTTATATCTTGTCTCTAAGTCGCACTATGGTCCAGGGGAATGCTATGTCATATTAGAACATGTGTCGATGATGTGGCAATATAAATATTTTAGAATACTGTCAGTTTTAGTTTCAGAAATCCATCATTTGAGAAAAAAGGCCAGTCACGACAAATATATATGGAATATAACAACAGAGGTTAGCTGTATTTGTTTAAGTGTAAAGATGCACATAGAAACATGCATGAGCTCATCTGAGAATAAACTGAATGCAATGAAGATTTGTGACTCCTGCTGGAAAATGCGAATAGTGGCAGGGTCTTCAAGCAGTACATTTGTCTGAGAGTCAGTTAATATTAGGAAAGGCACCGTTTTTTTTTCAATGGCGCTAATTATCAAGAAGGAAATGGAGTACCCCAGTACCTGGTTTACGGGCACTGGAAGCTCCAGTATCAGTCAGACTTTCATGTAAGTATATGTGTGTTTAATGACTTGTGCATGTTTCATCTTTACCAGGGGCAGAGGGGAAACTCAATAAATAGCCTTCTCTCACACTTCCAGGCCTGCAGAACTGAGCATGTCCCCTGGTTTTGTGCATATGTCTGTAGGCTTTGAGTTTTTCCTATGGGGGCTTCAATTTCCTCCCAGAGTACAAATACGTGCAGATCAGTTGCATTGGGGAGTCCATACTGTGATGCTGAGTGGGTGTAGGAGGAGATTGAGAGATGAAACTCCGGATGATTTACTCCCTCGGCTAACTAACCAGAACAGGATCGTACCAATACCAAAATGATAAGTTTATAAATGTTTTTCACTACCCTGATTCATTCAGTTATTTCTGTTTGTTAATTCCATCCCCCAAGCAAATACATAAATAAACAAACAAATATTCAGGGGGAATGTGTCATAGGTGATAGAATCAGTGGATGAATCTAAAGAAAAAAAGTAATGATTTCTTTCTCTCCAAAACACAATGCACAAAACTCTTAAGTTAGGTAAGACATTGAAATTTTATGACAGTAGCATGATGCAGAGGAACAACAGAAGGAAAAATCTAACTAAACCTGAGTCAACTAGGACTAATTACACTAAATTAAGTGGAACACACAAAATACCTAAAACAACTTAATAAACAAGCAAGAAATATTACATTTGATTAACTATACTGATGCCTGAGGGAAGTTCTTGTGCATAATGCAGCAAGTATATACAGCTGCAGAGACACTACACATAGTGCAAATAAATTAAAAAGTATACAGTACACACACTGATTCCTGAAAAATCTAAATACCATGGAATACTAATGAAATACTGATGATGATGATAATAATAGAAATAATAATGAATTAGTTTAGGGTATTATGCAATTGACATGTACAATTAAAAAAGAAATTGCACCAGACATTTCCTGTGGCAAAGAAGGGTTGCTTTGTGCCACATTACTCAAGTCAATTCACTTTATTTTGTATAGTACATTTTCATAGCCTTACATTGTCTCAAAGCACTTTACTTTGTCCCTGCCCAATTGTCCCAGTGAGCAAGATCTAGCCTGAAAAATTAGAAAGCGACATTGGCAAGGATAAACTCAGTCATAGTAAGAAACCTTTGGAGGAACCAGAGTGAAAGGGGGAGCCCATCCTCCACAGGGCAGAAGTCAGGTTAACAAAGTCCTGATTTATATGGTTTATATGGTTCAATTAGTTAAGTCCGGATGTAAATACAGAATAACTGGCAGCAGGGCACACAGGAAAGACGTAAACAGGCAGGAGGGCAGGCAGGAGGGTGGCACAGGCAGGACGTAATGGGCAGGAGGGCGGGCAGGCAGGGCAGCACAGGCAGCCAGAACTGTTTTGCCACTGCAGTTTGTTTTACAATTTCATCTGCATTTGTTCCCCCAAGGTATAACAGCAGCTAATTTATGAACATGCTGCTTTTCAGAAAAGAAGTTTAATTTCCAGGAGCATGACCAGTGCATACATTTAGTGTTGATGGTTCTTTGTAAAATGGATGTTCTGTACTTTTATTGATCTGTCCATCCATCCATCCATCCATCCATCCATCCATCCATTCATCCATTTTCTAACTACTTCTGATGAAGTTCCGGGTTATGAGGTATCCTGAAGCCCAGGCAATATGGGACAAACACACACATGCACACACATAGGGTATACCTATCCTTATGGGGCCCGCTCATTGACTTCTATTGGATAAATGCTAACGCTAACTATGACAATCTTAACCCCCACCCTGCCCTAACCATAACCATAAGTAACCAAGCAAAATAAAAGAGGTTTTGCATTTTTAGTTTTTCCACAGCAGTCACAGATTTTTATAAAATAGAGTTTTCCTGGTTTTCAGTTTCGTGGTCCCCATAAGGGAAAAAAAAAACAGGTATTTATCACGCTATGGGGTAGGATAGGTATACCCGCTCGCACACACACACACAGACATGCACACAAATGGATAGATCACCACAGTTACTATGGATGTCGATCCTGCAATAATGAGACAGAACTATCATACTTAACAGGATCATATCCCTAGTTCTACATATGCATAATTATATTTAAAAAAGATCCCACGCACCTAGCACATGAGATGTTTGAACTTCTGCCCTCTGGTAAACGTTACCGCAGTATGCATTGCAGAACAACCAGATTTAATAAGAGCTTCTAACCCCAAAGCCATCAGAATACTAAATGCTAATGAACATACGTTTATGTGAAACCCTACTCTCTCTTACTCTCTGTGCACTTTATTACCACAACTGGTATTAAGTTTACTTTTTATTTATACAGTATAGTGCAATAATATAATCACGATTTGTGTGTGAGTGTGCCCTGTGATGGGCTGCCCCCCATCCTGGATTGTTCCCTGCCTCGTGCCCATTCCACATTCCGGGATAGGTTCCGGACCACCCGCGACCCAGTAGGATAAGCAGTTTGGAAAATGGATGGATGGATATAACTAACATAAGACAGACATTACACCTAACAAACAATAAACACGAAATAAAGGAGTGGATACAAAAAAAATGTAATGCAATGACCAGATTTAACACCTGGATTATGTCCCCCCTTAGTCTCCTTTGCTCGAGGCTAAACAGATTCAGCTCAGCTAACCTCTCCTCATTAAACATTCCTCTAAGACCAGGAATCATTCTCCCAGCCAAGCAAGCCTGAGTCCGGCTTCCACTCCCCCGATCCCCAGCAATGTTAACTTGGAAGGGCGTATTCTGTATGCACAACTGAGACAACCCAGGTGGAGCTTATCGGCTGGCAAAATTGCCTTCAGGTATCACCCACCCTAGTGAGAGTCCAAGCTAGGGCCGTTCTCAGAACTCACCCTAAACGAAGTCCTGCTCAAAAGTTGTAATGACCGCCTGAGGTACCTGTCAGCCTTGCCCGTAATGAGTCAGTGGGTGTAGCCGGGCTGACACGCTTTTGGGCATCCAATTGCTGAGAACTCCCCTTCGGTTCTGACAAACTGTACGATCACAAGCAGTGACAGCAGAGCCACAGACAAGCTCAACCAACAGAGAGCGAATGGTAAGCACCCAGCACCCGAAGGGCTCAACTGATCACATCCAAACGACTTCCTGATGGGATTGTGTACGTAACTGGTTTACTGTTGTTAATAGTGGTTGAACTTCTATGCAAGTCCCCTTGTTGGGGGAGATGGAATGAATGAAAGCATAAGGTGAAATAAAACCTAAAATAAATCAAAAAGGTTAAACGGGAATCAAACCAAATGAATTGTGTTTCTTATTCAATTGTAAACATCAATTAGTTATGCAACAATAACCTAATTGGATGTTAATGTATTGTGATCAAACTGATTTAGTCTGTGAAGTTGATTCCTGCTTTCAGGCAAGAACCTGTGTGTCCAATTATGCGTGTTGTATCACCGCAGTTGACCACCAGAGACCCAACTCAGATGTTGTTAACCTACTATGGCGGACCACTAGAGGTGCAATTTCAATGGAGTGGCACTGCTATGGCTTGCCACTAGAAGCGCAATTTCAAAATTGAGTGGTAGTTCTATGCCTGACCACTAGAAGCGCAATTTCGAAATGGAGTGGTAGTTCTATGCCTGACCACCGGGGGCGCAATATCGAAATGGAGTTGTAGTTCTATGCCTGACCACTGGAGGCGCGATTTTGAAATGGAGTGGTAGTTCTATGCCTGACCACTGGAGGCGCAATTTCGAACTGGAGTGGTAGTTCTATGCCTGACCACCGGGGGCGCAATATCGAAATGGAGTGGTACTTCTATGCCTGACCACCGGGGGCGCAATATCGAAATGGAGTGGTAGTTCTATGCCTGACCACCGGGGGCGCAATTTCGAAATGGAGTGGTAGTTCTATGCCTGACCACTAGAGGCACGATTTCGAAATGGAATAGTAGTTCTATGCCTGACCACTAGAGGCGCGATTTCGAAATGGAGTAGTAGTTCTATGGCTTGTCACTAGAAGCGCAATTTCAAAATTGAGTGGTAGTTCTATGCCTGACCACTAGAAGCGCAATTTCGAAATGGAGTGGTAGTTCTATGCCTGACCACCGGGGGCGCAATATCGAAATGGAGTGGTAGTTCTATGCCTGACCACTAGAGGCGCGATTTCGAAATGGAGTAGTACTTCTATGGCTTGCCACTAGAAGCGCAATTTCAAAATTGAGTGGTAGTTCTATGCCTGACCACTAGAAGCCCAATTTCGAAATGGAGTGGTAGTTCTATGCCTGACCACCGGGGGCGCAATATCGAAATGGAGTGGTAGTTCTATGCCTGACCACTAGAGGCGCGATTTCGAAATGGAGTGGTAGTTCTATGCCTGACCACTAGAGGCGCAATTTCGAACTGGAGTGGTAGTTCTATGCCTGACCACCGGGGGCGCAATATCGAAATGGAGTGGTAGTTCTATGCCTGACCACCGGGGGCGCAATATCAAAATGGAGTGGTAGTTCTATGCCTGGCCACTAGAGGCGCAATATCGAAATTGAGTGGTAGTTCTATGCCGGGCCACTAGAGGCGCAATTTCGAAATGGAGTGGTAGTTCTATGCCTGACCACTAGAGGCACGATTTCGAAATGGAATAGTAGTTCTATGCCTGACCACTAGAGGCGCGATTTCGAAATGGAGTAGTAGTTCTATGGCTTGTCACTAGAAGCGCAATTTCAAAATTGAGTGGTAGTTCTATGCCTGACCACTAGAAGCGCAATTTCGAAATGAAGTGGTAGTTCTATGCCTGACCACCGGGGGCGCAATATCGAAATGGAGTGGTAGTTCTATGCCTGACCACTAGAGGCGCGATTTCGAAATGGAGTAGTACTTCTATGGCTTGCCACTAGAAGCGCAATTTCAAAATTGAGTGGTAGTTCTATGCCTGACCACTAGAAGCCCAATTTCGAAATGGAGTGGTAGTTCTATGCCTGACCACCGGGGGCGCAATATCGAAATGGAGTGGTAGTTCTATGCCTGACCACTAGAAGCGCGATTTCGAAATGGAGTGGTAGTTCTATGCCTGACCACTAGAGGCGCAATTTCGAACTGGAGTGGTAGTTCTATGCCTGACCACCGGGGGCGCAATATCGAAATGGAGTGGTAGTTCTATGCCTGACCACCAGGGGCGCAATATCAAAATGGAGTGGTAGTTCTATGCCTGGCCACTAGAGGCGCAATATCGAAATTGAGTGGTAGTTCTATGCCTGGCCACTAGAGGCGCAATTTCGAAATGGAGTGGTAGTTCTATGCCTGACCACTAGAGGTAACCAAAGATATAGCTAGGCGGTTGCCGACGCTAGATGAGTGACACACACATTTAATGCATGCGCATGCTGCTTGTGGCCTTCTTCTGTGCCTTGCACAGTATAAAACCCCTTAAAACAATTACTGAAGCGAGACGGCGCACGCGTTACGGCGACAGATTTAAATTGTGAGTGCACTATATCTCGTCGCAAATGGTGCTTAACCACGGCGGGTCTCAAGCACAGGAGACTCCCAATTTCTAAATGACACACACTTGGCTCACAGCGCAAAGTTGTGTTAAACTTGCTTTGTCTAAAGCAGGCACACACATACGAGTATGATCCTGATAGGTAACTAAGCTATCGGTCTTATGTCCAAGCGCAACATAATTTAGGTTAGAACCTCATAACAAGTATTCCCGTTCGCTAATAGAGAGATCTCTCCCAGGATATATAGAAACGGAGACACTCGTCCGAATTGAACCTGGAAACAAAGCGCTACATCTGAGAATCTCGTCAGACATAGGGTTAAAGTTTACTGCAGTTTAATACGAAAGAACTACAATGAAATCACCGAAAATAAAACAAAATAATATAACTACTAATAATAGAAATAAAAATAACTATAATAAGCCCATATGATCCCGCTTAAATGCCTTCAGATTGCCATGAGTGCGACTTTTGCAACCAGTTGACAGTAGCGCTTCTTCACTGCACGTTCGGTCATAAAAAGTTTAAATTGTGTGCTCAGAATAAGTTTAAACCTTGTGCCTTGTGATTATTAACCAATTTTTATGCTGAATGGTCGGCTCAAACTCAATTGCGAAACACCGTGAGTCTGTTAATGTGTGACTTAAATGGAACTCATTAATAACCAGTATCACGTAATAACCTGGGTTAGAATAGAAGGCTTGTCCAACGAGCTGCGTCACCAGGTAATGTAAACGATCGGTAGCGAAGCTCCCCTCACGGCCAATGAGAGAGAGTCTCGCGATATTTCAGGCGAATTTGAGGTTTCAGAGCGTAGATCGCACAGGCAGGGATTCTTGTGAGCACTCAATGAACGGAGGCTGAAGTTGTGTAAAAGACATGCATTTATTCCTATAACTAACATAAGACAGACATTACACCTAACAAACAATAAACACGAAATAACGGAGTGGACACAAACAATGTAATCATGAAAATGCAATGACCAGATTTAAAATGAGTAACCTTAAAAGGGAAAATACTGTTCTGCAAAGCAAGCAATTTGTGGAAATACTGTCCTAAAGTAATATAGCAGGTGAATAGGAGTTTAGGTTGTTATAAATGAAAGGAAGTTTGTTTACTTGGTTGCAGAGTGGGGGGGGGGGGGGTCTTGGCAGTTGGTTGCGGAGGCTGATGAGCTGATGGGTGATGGCACTCAGGGAGGCGCGGTGTTTGCAGCGGTTGTTGGAGTGGAGCCCCTCTGATTCCCTCTCCTGGTGAAGCTTGGGCTTGGTTGCAGTTCTCTGTCCAGCTGGGTCTTCACTGATAGGCTTCAGGAGGGCTTCTTGTGGGCTTCTCTTCTCTTGGGCTGATGTTCTCTGCCTCTCTTCGTGCTGATGGTCTTTTGTTTTCTCCTCCCTTCTGTTTCTCCTCTCCTGGCTTTGTTCTGAGGTGCCAGGTTTTATAGTGTAAAGTTCGTGAATAGGAGTGACCAGGAATTCGACTCCTGGACCAATGGCTGACCATCCATTTGGCGGGCTTTCGGAAGGGGGTCTGTATCAGTCCTTTTGAGATTTATGACCAGAGTGATTTCCCTTGTATTGATGATTTTCGTTAGGCTGGTGTAACTTTTGATATATTCACTTTCGTGGTAACCACTGACCAGATTTGGAAACTGGAGTGATTTTCCATCGGTTTGATACCAAACATGCCATAGCAGCCTAGCGGTTCACACCTCATACCATCTGTAATGATTAATTAATGATTACTTATATTATGTCGTTATGTTATATTACTCACACCTTATTTTATGCCTCACAATCTATATAATTGTAAATATACTGTGTAGCTGCTGGCGCGTTCCAAACTAAATCTCATTGTACTTACAATGTCAATAAAAACATCCATCCATCCATCTAGGCAGGCCAGTGTCGCCTCCATCCTTCCTGAAGTCAGTGATTCCTTTGTCTTTGTGCTGTTTAGTGCCAAATTGTTTGCTGAACTCCAACCTATCAGTTTCTGGACCTCATCTCTGTAAGCTGACTCATAAGAACCAAAGAGATTTACAAATGAGAGGAGGCCATTCGGCCCATCAAGCTCCTTTGAGGAGAACTTAGCTAATAGCTCAAAAATCTTATCTAGCTCTGATTTAAAAGAACCCAGGGTTTTAGCTTGTGTTACAATAACAGGAAGACTATTCCATACTCTAACTACACGCTGTGTACAGAAATGCTTCATCAAATTCGTTTTAAAATGTTCTCCAGCTAATTTCCACTTATGGCCACGAGTTCTGGTATTTAAACTAACATTGAAATAGCCATTTGGCTGAACAGCATCCAGACCTGTTAGAATCTTAAACACCTGGATTATGTCCCCCCTTAGTCTCCTTTGCTCGAGGCTAAACAGATTCAGCTCAGCTAACCTCTCCTCATTAGACATTCCTCTAAGACCAGGAATCATTCTCGTTGCCCTACGTTGCACCTTTTCCAAGGCAGCAATGTCCTTCTTAAGGTATGGTAACCAAACCCGCACACAATATTCTAGGTGGGGTCTTACCAAGGAATTATATTATCGTAGCATCACTTGCCTTGTCTTAAACTCCACACACCTAGAGATGCAATGTGCCTTCTCGCGTGGTGTTCCTGCAGAGGGAGTCTGTGAGTGCTGGAGATTGGGGGAGGGGGCAGTGTGGCTATGTCTGCTCTGTGTTCCTCCAGACGAGCAAAGAAGCTGTTTAGCTCCTTTGCTAAAAGGGCGTTGCTGTTAACAGTGACGGTGTTGTTGCCTTTGAAGTTTGTAATGTGTTGTATTCCCTGCCACACCCACTGTGGGTTGTTGTATGTGAAGTAGACCTCTATTTTCTGTTTCTCTGCCTGCCTGGCAACCTTGATGCCCCTATTCAGGTTAGCTCTGGCTGCACTCTGTGTTCTTGACTGCGCTGTCTTGTCCTGTAGTATTGTATTGTTGCTCTTGTGTTTATCTTGCACTTTCTCCCTCTGTTTGTGCTCCTTTCACTCTGTATAGTTCTATCTTGCCCGCACTTGTGTCATCTTGTGTTGTTTCTGTTTTTCTTCTTTGTCTTGCACCGTGGTCCAGGAGGAACAATGTTTCCTTTCACTGTGTACTGTGTATATTGCTGAAATAACAATAAACCCACTTGACCACCTGCCTCAATTCATCCTGAAGAGTTTTCCAATGTTGTTCAAAGGTCTGTTTGTTTCGAGTGAAGGACACGCCCCTGGACGTGCTGGATAAGGGGACCACAGATCAGTGTCCTCAGTCCTGCTTCTCCCTTCAAAGCTGAGAGGAAGATGACCCGCCTGCTGCTTCTGGTTTTGGCTTATGGAGCTCTGCTTATCTCCACAGAGGCCCAGCAAGATTACCACAGTCTCCCTGCACTCACAAGACGGCCATTAAACTCGCAGTCGAAAATGCTCATCAAGGAACCCGTCAGCACATGAATTTCTATAACATCCAGGGCCGTCCGAAGGTAACTGCTGAGAAAGTGTTTACAAAAGTGTGAAACTTTCATCATCTGCAAGCTGAACTAATGAGTATCACATTGATTTTGATGTTTTAATTTCAATGCATATGATGCTTAATGTCTCTTCACAATGAAAGTGATGGTTGTATATCTCAGCCCTGGTCAATTTTACCTTCTCACAGTTTCTCTCTGAATCTGCTGCAGTCAAGTCTGTGACAGTTTGCCATTTTTTGGGTGATTATTGTTTGTTATATTGCCTTTAAAACAGTTGTAGGCAATTTTGTATATAACGTGTTTATGTGATTTAGATCAGCAGTGAATACATTGACATTGAGATTCTCTTGAGAGCAACAAAATGTCCAAAGTCAACTGCAACAGACCATCGGGCTGACTGTATTTTCATGGACAAGAGGGTAAGTAAAGAGTCACTGTGACTGTGAGCATTGGACATATCAGTTAGCAAATTAATTTAGGTTCATGTTAACTTTTTTGATGCCCTGCGGGGGAAAGTTAGCCAACAATAAAGTAACAAATACATAGGTGGCCTCAAAGAGCCAGTTCCTTCACCTTATTCTCAAATTTTAGTAGGTTTACAGGCTTAAAGGCTGGATTACCAGGCAGAAGCAAATGCTAATCATCTGAGGGGTGACCTGTAGATTATGCTTCGAGCTATGAACCCTAGCTGGCCTTATTTAAAGACCTGTGGGCTGTACTACAAAGCGGGTTTTACATACCCAGAGTTAACTCAATCGAGCCAGGTTAACTAAAACTCATTGTTGAAATCAGCCTTAAATGGCAGTGTGGTGTTTTGTGGTGAAAGGGCAGGACTTAACTCTTGTTTTAATTAGAAAGCCAGTAATTAAACCTGGTCAGAGCAGGGTAGATGTGCAGTGTGAATTACCCTTTAAATTTACCTCTTTAAATAGTGAACTACAGGACCACTTAGCTTGATCGGAGGACAGTATTTTAATACAGAGCAGTGTTCAGTTAAACGGGATTTGTTGTTCATACTTTTAGATGAACTTGCTTTGTATAATATAGCCTTATGGTGACCCTGCTTTGGAAGCTCTTTCCTCTAAAATTGTTCTGTGTCATTAAACCCTGCACTCCAGCAGCTCTGCCTTAAATCATTAGATATATCTTTACTACACCTTCTCTCACTGTATTTATTGCCCACCACTCTTTAAATACTGTTTTTGTGTGTCTGTGTGTTTTTGCAGCCATTCATTAACTGTAGAGTTTGCAGCAGACGGTCTGGTAATGATCTTACACATCCATCAAATGACTGTGTACCAAACAAGAAAGTGGATGAAGTAAGTGTAGAGAGTCTTAGCATTATGGAAATGTAACAGGTGTGTGAATTGTGTCTAAACATGTGGTTAAACTTTGATTGTGTTTGTACATGCAAAAATTTGATCAGAGTACTGTTTATTAATGACAATGTTACTTTTAATCTGAACAACAGTGGCAGCACCAAGGAAAAGCTTGGGGGGGGGGGGCTCTAGCTCCTCCTCCAATGACCATAGTACCCCCACAGCACCCCCAAAATATTGGTTTCATTTTTTCTTTAACTATCTGTAAAATCTGTATATTGTGTAAGACATTTTTGCGGTTTTTACAGCATACTTGTAGTGTATTTTTTCTTCAAAGTACACATAGAGGCTCTGTGAGCTAGACGTTAGAATTTCATATTTTATCCTATTTTATCCATGCTGTAGCTTATCGTGCTGTGTGCTTCTATACACCATCTACATAAGCTGAAAAGCTAAAGCACCCGGTCTAAATAATCTCACTCCCCTATAGCACCTGTAGCATTAAGTCACTGGCGCTGCCACTGCTGAATAAACGACTCCAATCTGACTAAACCGCTTAACTTTTCCTCCCCATGTTACATTTCAGGACAAACGACGTAATATGTGTCCTTCTGATAAACCTCTTCTCAGACCTAAAACTGCCTTGGCTTCCAAGGACACTAAAGAAGCTGAAGGAGACCGTCTGACTGTTTCTGATGGCTGATGGTCCTGCAATGTGGACCAGAGGAGGAAACTGGGAGGGAAAATGCTTTGCTTTATATCATGCCCACCCAAAGCCCCCAGTGAGTAAGCCATAGGCGCCGATAGGATGGAAAAACTCCCAAGAAGGAAGAAACCTTGGGAGGGACCAAACTCAAAGGGGGAGCCCATCCTCCTGGGGCCGGCAAAGTGTAGGTGCAGGATCACAAAAAAACTTGACGAGAGAAACGAGAGAATTCGACTGTCCCTCACAAAAACTGTAAAGTTTTAGTGGCTAAATTGCTTTTTCTATGCCTTTTCAAACAGGAGGAGATTTGTTTGGCTATACGTAGAAATTTTCTATACAATTTAGACAGCACAGAATCATTAACCTACTTTAATGCATTTATTAATACAACCACATATTTCACACATTTTGACATCAGTCATGCAGTGAAGATACAGTCTCTTTATTTCTTGACGCCAACCCTCCCCATTAATCCGGGCTTGGGACCGACACCTAGTTGAGCTGGCTTTCTCCCTTAAGTGGCTGGGTTAGGCTAAACTATGCACATATTTATGAAGACTACTATAAATTTATAAAGACCTCCCTAAATATGTAGTCTAACAAAACGCAGTTTAAAGAAGGTAGCCTACCTGGTAAACAAAGAAATTAAAAGGCCCACAGCATATAATCGGGCTATATCCAAGCAGTTTTTAAGAACGTAACCTACATGGCGAAATTGAACTACTTTCTGGACCAACAAACGCAACCAGACATGAACATTATGCACCTTCCTAGTCTTGATGTATGTCGTCATACAGATGAGGACGTTAAGGCAGCCTTTAGGTCCGACCCATCATGCACTGCAGTTTTTTGCAAATTCCTCAGATGGAAAACCATTAAATACCTCTTCTATTACCTTATATTACCTTATATTCATGTAATAAATATACAAATATCAATTAGTTGGAAATCAGCCAGACAGACGTAATTACTACAAATGGTTTCCACTGTATTTGTGACTCTGAGTGCCGCAGGCTTGGATGCAGTGCCGCACCATTTTGGGCATGCACTGGCATGCACTGGCCAATCATGTAGCACTTCTCTCATAAATATTAATGAGACATCACCTACCACCCTGCAAAAAAGAAATTTGCCGCTCGTCCCCCTGCACATGAACCAACATGGCTGTCTCAACCAGCGGAGCTCCGGAGCCTCTGGAGAAACACGCGGCAAAAAAGGCTCGCATACGGTCTTCCAGAGTTTGGGAATACTTCAGTCATGACACCTTTTCTGCGCCTCTACTGTAGCTGGCGTTAATGACGCTGTTTCAGCCATTTTATATTTTCTGTTTACTTATTCTGTCATGTAAGACTGAGACAAATTATCGTTTACGACTATTCTTACACACTGTAGCCTGACTTGCTGACTTAAGTAAGCTTAACTATAAGCTACCTTTGCTAGTGTTTGTGAATAACATGTTTCTCTAGTTATGAAATTATTCCATGTTTTAGCATCTGTTTCAACATTAAAGTCAAATTGGTATATTGAAATATGTAAAAACTATTGAACTATTAGCTTAAGTCTAACATAGAAAATCCTACTGAATCTCTTAAGATTTTCCTTTTTTGTTAATGCACTAATGTTTAAGAAGTGTCTTAAATTGAATTTCAGATTTGTGTGTGGGTGGGAGTGGGTGAATTGTATTAAATTCATACATTCATTCTTTTGGCTCAGACATTACTGACCTAAAACAAATTGAGGCATTGGGTAAGTGCTTAAATTAGCTACTAAATGGCAAAAAATATTCTAAATATCACATTTTCCATTCTTCGGTATAATTTTAATGAATCACCTATGCTGCCAAACATTAACGCATAGATTGTCACAACACTCTATGTTTTAGTTCTTCTTTATGTGTATAGGACGGTGTGATGGTTCTGGTGGTGGGTGTGGCCGACGCTGCTCGCGATGTTTGGCTATGCTGCAGTCCCAGGGACCAAGTTGGAACACATTTCCACCTTCAAGCTTAGGTGGAAAAACGGCACCGAGACCCAGCAGCAGGACAACTTCTTGTCCAGACAACCAGCCCTGCTTCATCATTGAAGTAAGCCCTGTGAACAGGAGCGAGATGTACTTCTGCAGTGGATGTTATAGCGGAAAGAACATCCCCATCCTCACGTCTGCCGGAGTGCCCCCTCAAGTGGGTGTGTGACTTAACTCGATGGATGAATTGGACAGAATGTACTGTTACTAGAGGTCGACCGATATGGGTTTTTCAAGTCAAGGGTCAGGCGATGGCCGATATATGCTGCTGATTTTTTTTGGCCGATAATTGGACGTTTTCCCCTCTATTTGCATGGTAAAATATCACACTAATAATAACAAACGATACACAAAATTTCTCAATTTAGCATTTATTGAATACTCAACTTGGAAACAATAACACATTTATAAACAATAAAAATAGCAGCATCAGAATCTCTGTTAGTGCACAATATAGCAGCAAACTCCTCATGTTTGACGGAAGGAAATTTGTAAACAATACAAAAAGGAATAAGCATGTTATCTTTAGTTGTAATCCCACTTCCAGTCCCTGAGTCTTACTCACCACACTCATACTTCACAGCAAACAGACAGCAGTTAATTAACCAGAAGAGAAAAATGCAAAAACACAACAGAACTTGTAAATAATAACAAACTAATAGACAATAAAAATAGCAGCATCAGAATCTCTATTAGTGCCAAATATAGCAGCAAACTCCTCATGTCTGACGGAAGGAAAATTTGTAAATACACAAAGGAATGAGCACATCTTCAGTTTTAATCCCATTTCCAGTCCCTGAGTCTTCCTCATCCCACAAGCAGGCAAGGCATGTCACCCCGGTTGTGTGACACTTATTTTATATAATAAAATAAGTGCCCCCTGCGGCCCCAGAGCCCGAGCAGCCGTCTCCGCTGCCTGCAGCTACCGCGCCCACGTCCGAGGCGCTTTCCCTGCCTGCAGCTCCCGGGCAGGCGCCCCCTCTGCAGCCTGCAGCTCCAGTCCCTGGCCCCACTCCAGTCCCTTCTCCCCCTGTGACTCTGGTACCCTCACCCCGACGAGCCCGACCCCGGCCGCAGGTCCTTATGTCTGTGTCCCATAAGGGGAGAGGACACAGACGCACGGCTGGGGTCCCACCCGCCCAGCCCCCTGGCTCGCCCTCCCTCGCCGGCGCTAGGGCTTGGTCGGCACCTGCGGGTCCTGGCCCTCCGGGTCGGCTGTCGTCTGCGGGTCCCCCTCCGCGGCCTCGTCGCCCTGCCTCGGTCCCTCCTCCGGCGTCTTATCGGTTGCCTGCGGGCCCCCCGACGGCGGCTCCTCATTCGCCTGCTGGTCCTCCCGCTCTGGCGTGTCGGAGGACGTCGCCGTCTGCTGCGGCTCCCCCTCTCTCCTTGCCCTCGCCAGGGTCCCTTCCAGCTCCTTCGTCCCCTTCCCTGGTCTCCCCTCCGACTCCCTCCTTCGTCCCTGCGTCTGTCCCTCACCCCGTCTCCTCGGCCCCTCCGGCTCCGGCCTCCCGGCCGCCTGCAGCCCTTCCGGCTGCCTCCCGTCGCCCGCTGGGTCTCCCTCGGGCTCCTCTTGGTTCCCCCTCCTTCTCTCCCTGGCCTCCCGTCTTTGTCCCTCCTGCCTCTGCTCCCCCTCGCTTTGTTCCTCCTGTCTCTGTCCCTCCTCTCTTTGTCCCTCGTCCCTCTGGCTTCTGCTCCTCTTTCCCCGATGTTCCCTTCGTTCACTCCCGGTCCTTTTGTCCTGCCTGTTCCCTCCGTGTCCCCCTTTCTGATCTGTTTCTCTGCCTTTCCTGTCTTATGTCAAGTCTTGTCCTGGCTCCTTCCCCTGTGCCAGTTCTGTCTGTCCGTTCTGTTCCCTGTCCCTCATTAATGAGGTTTTATATAGATATACATATATGCCCGGCTTGTCCGCTCCTCGTGTGTGCCACGCCCCCTGATTACCCACGTGTGCTTCCCTGATCGTCTCCTGCTTTGCCCGATTACTTTGATTAGTCATGACCTATTTTAAGTCCTGGTCTTACCTGTTTGCCCTGTCCGTCATTGTAGTTTGTCAATGCCTGCGTTCCGTCCTGCTCTACCCGCTCCGTTTCCCCGATTAAAGACCCGTTTTCACAAACACAAAAAAAACTATATGTATACATATACATACACTGAACAAAAATATAAACGCAACACTTTTGTTTTTGCTCCCATTTTTCATGAGATGGACTTAAAGATCTACAATTCATTCCAGATACACAATATTACCATTTCTCTCAAACATTTCTCACAAATCAGTCTAAATGTGTGATAGTGAGCACTTCTGCTTTGCTGAGATAATCCATCCCACCTCACAGGTGTGCCACATCAAGATGCTGATCTGACATCATGGGTAGTGCACAGGTGTACCTTATACTGCCCACAATAAAAGGCCACCCTGGAATGTGCAGTTTTGTCTCACAGCAAAATGCCACAGATGCCACAAGCATTGAGGGAGCGTGCAATTGGCATGCTGACAGCAGGAATGTCAACCAGATCTGTTGCTCGTGCATTGAATGTTCATTTCTCAACCATAAGCCGTCTCCAAAGGCGTTTCAGAGAATATGGCAGTACATCCAACCGGCCTCACAACCGCAGACCACGTGTAACCACACCAGCCCAGGACCTCCACATCCAGCAGGTTCACCTCCAAGATCGTCTGAGACCAGCCACTCAGACAGATGATGCACGGCCCCATGTTGCAAGGATCTGTACACAGTTCTTGGAAGCTGAAAATGTCCCAGTTCTTGCATGGCCAGCATACTCACCGGACATGTCACCCGTTGAGCATGTTTGGGATGTGCTTGACCGGCGTATACGACAGCGTGTACCAGTTCCCACTAATATCCAACAACTTCGCACAGCCATTGAAGAGGAGTGGACCAACATTCCACAGGCCACAATTGACAATCTGATAAACTCTATGCGAAGAAGATGTGTTGCATTGTATGAGGCAAATGGTGGTCACACCAGATACTGACCGGTTCTGAGTCCCCAGACCCCCAATAAAGCAAAAAACTGCACATTCCAGGGTGGCCTTTTATTGTGGGCAGTATAATGTCAGATGTCAGATCAGCATCTTGATGTGGCACACCTGTGAGGTGGGATGGATTATCTCAGCAAAGCAGAAGTGCTCACTATCACACATTTAGACTGATTTGTGAGAAATGTTTGAGAGAAATGGTAATATTGTGTATCTGGAATGAATTGTAGGTCTTTAAGTCCATCTCATGAAAAATGGGAGCAGAAACAAGAGTGTTGCGTTTATATTTTTGTTCAGTATATATATTTATGGGTGTATCGAGACTAGATGGTCAGTATGGATAACTAAGGTGCACTAAAACTGGGTGAGCAGGCAAGGCATGTCACCCAGGTTGTGTGACAATTATTTTATATAAATGTATATATGTATATATATATTCCATCCACCATCCCTCCTTTACGGAGAACTGCGTTATTTTTATTGTCCATTACGAAAAAAATAAAAAAACTATATATATATATATATATATATATACATATATATTTATGGGTGTATCGAGACTAGATGGTCATTATGGATAACTAAGGTGCACTAAAACTGGGTGAGCAGGCAAGGCATGTCACCCAGGTTGTGTGACAATTATTTTATATAAATGTATATATATATATATATATTCCATCCACCATCCCTCCTTTACGGAGAACTGCGTTATTTTTCTTTTCTATTGCTAATAAAAAAACTATATATATGTACATATATATATATATATATATATATATATATATATATATATATATATATATATATATATATATATGGGTGTATCGAGACTAGATGGTCAGTATGGATAACTAAGGTGCACTAAAATTGGGTGAGCAGGCAAGGCATGTCACCCAGGTTGTGTGACAATTATTTTATATATATGCATATACATATTCCATCCACCATCCCTCCTTTATGGAGAACTGCGTTATTTTTATTGTCTATTGCAAAAAAAAAACAGAAAAACTATATATATATATATATATATATATATATATATATATATATATACATATATATTCATGGGTGTATCGAGACTAGATGGTCATTCTGGATAACTAAAGTGCACTAAAATTGGGTGAGCAGGCAAGGCATGTCACCCAGGTTGTGTGACAATTATTTTATATAAATGTATATATATATATATATATATATATATATATATATATATATATATATTCCATCCACCATCCCTCCTTTACGGAGAACTGCGTTATTTTTCTTTTTTATTGCTAATAAAAAAACTATATATATATACATATATATTTATGGGTGTATCGAGACTAGATGGTCATTATGAATAACTAAGGTGCACTAAAATTGGGTGAGCAGGCAAGGCATGTCACCCCGGTTGTGTGACAATTATTTTATATATATATTCCATCCACCATCCCTCCTTTACGGAGGACTGCTTTATTTTTAATATCCATTGCGAAAAAAAAACACAAGAAAAAGAAAAAATATCTATATATATACATATATATATATATATATATATATATATATATGGGTGTGTCGAGACTAGATGGTCAGTATGGATAACTAAAGTGCACTAAAATTGGGTGAGCAGGCAAGGCATGTCACCCAGGTTGTGTGACAATTATTTTATATAAATGTATATATATATATATATATATATATATATATATATATATATATATTCCATCCACCATCCCTCCTTTACGGAGAACTGTGTTATTTTTCTTTTCTATTGCTAATAAAAAAACTATATATATGTACATATATATATATATATATATATGGGTGTATCGAGACTAGTTGGTCATTATGGATAACTAAGTTGCACTAAAATTGGGTGAGCAGGCAAGGCATGTCACCCAGGTTGTGTGACAATTATTTTATATATATATGTATATATATATTCCATCCACCATCCCTCCTTTATGGAGAACTGCGCTATTTTTATTGTCTATTGCAAAAAAAAAAAAAAAAAAAAACAATACATATATATACATATATATTTATGGGTGTATCGAGACTAGATGGTCATTATGAATAACTAAGGTGCACTAAAATTGGGTGAGCAGGCAAGGCATGTCACCCCGGTTGTGTGACAATTATTTTATATATATATTCCATCCACCATCCCTCCTTTACGGAGAACTGCGTTATTTTTATTGTCCATTGCGAAAAAAAAAAAACTATATATATACATATATATTTATGGGTGTATCGAGACTAGTTGGTCATTATGGATAACTAAGTTGCACTAAAATTGGGTGAGCAGGCAAGGCATGTCACCCAGGTTGTGTGACAATTATTTTATATATATGTATGTATATATTCCATCCACCATCCCTCCTTTACGGAGAACTGCGTTATTTTTCTTTTCTATTGCTAATAAAAAAACTATATATATGTACATATATATATATATATTTATGGGTGTATCGAGACTAGTTGGTCATTATGGATAACTAAGGTGCACTAAAATTGGGTGAGCAGGCAAGGCATGTCACCCCAGTTGTGTGACAATTATTTTATATAAATGTATATATATATTCCCTCCACCACCCCTCCTTTACGGAGGACTGCTTTATTTTTAATATCCATTGCGAAAAAAAAACACAAGAAAAAGAAAAAATATCTATATATATACATATATATATATATATATATATATATACATATATATATATATATATATATATATATATATATATATATATATATATGGGTGTGTCGAGACTAGATGGTCAGTATGGATAACTAAAGTGCACTAAAATTGGGTGAGCAGGCAAGGCATGTCACCCAGGTTGTGTGACAATTATTTTATATAAATGTATATATATATATATATATATATATATATATATATATATATATATATATATATATATATATATATTCCATCCACCATCCCTCCTTTACGGAGAACTGCGTTATTTTTCTTTTCTATTGCTAATAAAAAAACTATATATATGTACATATATATATATATATATGGGTGTATCGAGACTAGTTGGTCATTATGGATAACTAAGTTGCACTAAAATTGGGTGAGCAGGCAAGGCATGTCACCCAGGTTGTGTGACAATTATTTTATATATATATGTATATATATATTCCCTCCACCACCCCTCCTTTACGGAGGACTGCTTTATTTTTAATATCCATTGCGAAAAAAAAACACAAGAAAAAGAAAAAATATCTATATATATATACATATATATATATATATATATATATATATATATATATATATATGGGTGTGTCGAGACTAGATGGTCAGTATGGATAACTAAGGTGCACTAAAATTGGGTGAGCAGGCAAGGCATGTCACCCAGGTTGTGTGACAATTATTTTATATATATGCATATACATATTCCATCCACCATCCCTCCTTTACGGAGAACTGCGTTATTTTTATTGTCTATTGCAAAAAAAAAAACAGAAAAACTATATATATATATATATATATATATATATATATATATATATATATATACATATATATTCATGGGTGTATCGAGACTAGATGGTCATTATGGATAACTAAAGTGCACTAAAATTGGGTGAGCAGGCAAGGCATGTCACCCAGGTTGTGTGACAATTATTTTATATAAATGTATATATATATATATATATTCCATCCACCATCCCTCCTTTACGGAGAACTGCGTTATTTTTCTTTTCTATTGCTAATAAAAAAACTATATATATATGTACATATATATATATATATATGGGTGTATCGAGACTAGTTGGTCATTATGGATAACTAAGTTGCACTAAAATTGGGTGAGCAGGCAAGGCATGTCACCCAAGTTGTGTGACAATTATTTTATATATATGTATATATATATTCCATCCACCATCCCTCCTTTATGGAGAACTGCGTTATTTTTATTGTCTATTGCAAAAAAAAAACAAAAAAAACTATATATATATACATATATATTTATGGGTGTATCGAGACTAGATGGTCATTATGAATAACTAAGGTGCACTAAAACTGGGTGAGCAGGCAAGGCATGTCACCCAGGTTGTGTGACAATTATTTTATATATATGTATATATATATTCCATCCACCATCCCTCCTTTATGGAGAACTGCGTTATTTTTATTGTCTATTGCAAAAAAAAAAACAAAAAAAACTATATATATATATACATATATATATATGGGTGTATCGAGACTAGAAGGTCATTATGCATAACTAAAGCAGAAAAACTCCACCACCCCTCCTCTACGGAGGACTGCTTTATTTTTATTTCCATTGCAAAAATAAAAAATTTTAAAACACAAAAAAAAAAAAAAACGAAAATAATAATAATAAAAATAATTTTGAATGTGTATTCAAATAAGTTTGAATGTGTGTGAACTATATATAAATATATATATACACATGCATATACAGAAATATATACACACACACACATATATATATATACACACACACACACAGACACACACTCACATAAACACATACACACACTGTGTACAGTCTTATGCAAAGGTTTGGCACCCCTTGACAAATAACATCTTTTCAATTACAAAAGCAACAATATCAGTTAATACAGTCTCTTTAGGAACTGGGGGAAAAATACACAATATTTTCAGCAAACATTGATGAATAGTTACTTTTTATGCCATAAATTGAACAAAATTACAAAATAAAAACATTATTATGGCACTCTGCAAAAGTTTGGGCACCCTACGTAATCAGTACTTAGTAACACCTCCTCTGCCAGATATCACAGCTTACAAGCGCTTCTTATAGCCAGCTGAAAGGCTTTCAGTTCTTGTACTTGGGATTTTCTCACATTCTTCCTTGCAAAAGGCTTCTAGTTCTGTAATATTCTAATATATCAAGGGCTGTATTGTCAAATAGGAGATCGGCAGCATTCTCCCACCTGAGAAAACTGTACTACAATGCCCTTGATAGTGTGTAGAAACACACTCGTCAGCTCTAGTCCTCCTGTAACAACGCAAAAGGACTGGCAACCCTCAGGTATTTATGCGTGCGATTGTATGATAAATTCA
Source organism: Brienomyrus brachyistius (assembly GCF_023856365.1). Lineage (NCBI taxonomy): Eukaryota > Metazoa > Chordata > Actinopteri > Osteoglossiformes > Mormyridae > Brienomyrus > Brienomyrus brachyistius. The sequence goes on along the minus strand of NW_026043010.1, from coordinate 25,185 downwards.
CCCTGACAGTCTCACACTTCTCTTGGTACCAACAGGTCTCATGGAATATATAAAAGGCAACTGCAACAATTATACTCGGCACTAAACATCGAGGCACGGAAATGCAGCAGAGCTTGTGTATTTCTCAGGATGCATTCTAGTAAAATGCCCGGAAAATGAGCTAAAGACATATTTCAAGGGGCACTATATAAAACCGATGGAAATTTTACTGATTAAATAAAAGGAAAAGCATCGTTTGAAAAATCACAAATGTTTCTAAGATTCAATGCATCGCTTTTTGACCACATCATAGCGATGAACACATCATTGTTCCTGACAATGTCCTAATACAGAAATAAAACTTTATGTTGGTAAACTCAAAAAGCCTTCAGCTGTCACACTGGCTAACGATCTCAAACGATTATAAAGCAGCATTTTGAAAAGCGCTGTTTTAAAATAACAGATACAACACTTACCTTGTCTTCTGGCCAAATGCTTTTCACGGCTTGGCACTCCAACGGTGCTGAAACGAAATTTGTATTTCCTCCTACCTCGTTGGCCCTTCAGTTCTTCTTTTCTCCCTTTGGATGTTTTTTTCCTTCTTCTTTGGATATTGTTTTTTATTTTTGTTTGTTTTTTTTTACTTTGCATGTTTTTCCTTCTTCGGATATTATTTTTTTGGCTTATTTTTTTAGACGATGTTTTTTTCGTCTTCTTTAAAAATTGATTTTTTTCGTCTTCTTTAAATATTGTTTTTTTTTTCATCCTTTTGATGTTGTTTTACGGAACAAGAGCCGTACAGTGCTACTCTATCAGGAGGTAGCGCCAACTGAACGCCTTGAAGCAGTACCCAGCTCTTTTATAGGGAGCGTCAACCCGAAGTCAAGTTCTAGAACGTTGCACTCACTTTTCATTGGTTTCCCAGCTATGCTGTCAGAATAATGTTTGCTGATTGGTCGAAAATTTTAAAACGTACCCGAGTACTGTAAAAAAAACTCAAGATCTTGCTACCCTACGGAGCACCCATAAGGTGATTTTTTTTATACGTTATATGCAGCTATTTGTAGCAGGCCGTAATTAGACTAATCCACCCTTTGTCAATAAAGCCAACAAGAGAACAGGTTGCCCAAAGTTTGCTCAGGTACACGCCACAGCACAACCTTAAAAACACATCCAGCACAAATCACACTAGTGAATGACACAGCAAATCACAGCAATAAAAAAGACCCCTATGGGCAATCCAGCACCCAGACTACAGGTGCCAAAAGGCCCAGCCTGCCTAATAATGAACCCAAAATATACATACAACAAAGAAAAAGACACAAACAAAAAAGAAAATAAAACTAGCCAGCTGCTCCCACTAAACCCCGCTCCCGAGGCCACTAAGCCGGCTGGCTTGATAATACACGATACAACCTCAGATAAAACATATTAAAGCAACACCAGGGAGGTTTACAACCTGATCCTTAAAATTATCGACCCGTAATTCCACCTTGAAAACCCCATGGGTTTCATGCACCCATGATTTGGAACAGCAGCATACCTGTCAAGGTTTGGATTTGAAAATAAAGGAAATTTTCCGGCACCCGCCGTGAGCCATCCCACCACCGCAACCAGGCTCCAGTATCCCTTACATTTTAAGACAGGAAATATAAAATAATATAAATTATATAAAATATAATATAAATATAAATATATAAAATATATAAAATATATAAAATATATTTTTGGCCACAACCAGGATTCGAACCCCGGTCTCCCGTGTGAAAGGCGGCGATCTTACCACAACACTATCCAGCAACTATATAATATAAGGGAGATTTACGGGAAAATACTAATACGGGAGACTTGACAGCTAATTATAATAACAACACTGATCAACAACATTGATCCCCCTCTTACTGTCCATGATACACAATGACGAGACACATGTTCTCTACAAATCTTGTTCTTGTTCTCTGCTTCCCGTTCCCGTTATATTATTATACGGAGATTTACGGAGATACGGAGATTTAAAGACGGTCCGGCTCCAGCTCAAGGATCACTGTTGCTGTGGTGTAGATCAGCTGATCTGTAGTAGTCTTCTACGTACATCTTCTAGTAGACCTTCTGAGGGTACTTCACGCATTCTTGGTCGGAGGGTCCAGGTTTCCAGCTTAGCTTATTTCTTATTTCTCAGGTCAGCTGCTCTTGTTTGGGATGTGCTTGACCGGCGTATACGACAGCGTGTACCAGTTCCCACTAATATCCAACAACTTCGCACAGCCATTGAAGAGGAGTGGACCAACATTCCACAGGCCACAATTGACAATCTGATAAACTCTATGCGAAGAAGATGTGTTGCATTGCATGAGGCAAATGGTGGTCACACCAGATACTGACCGGTTCTGAGTCCCCAGACCCCCAATAAAGCAAAAAACTGCACATTCCAGGGTGGCCTTTTATTGTGGGCAGTATAAGGTACACCTGTGCACTACCCATGATGTCAGATCAGCATCTTGATGTGGCACACCTGTGAGGTGGGATGGATTATCTCAGCAAAGCAGAAGTGCTCACTATCACACATTTAGACTGATTTGTGAGAAATGTTTGAGAGAAATGGTAATATTGTGTATCTGGAATGAATTGTAGGTCTTTAAGTCCATCTCATGAAAAATGGGAGCAGAAACAAGAGTGTTGCGTTTATATTTTTGTTCAGTATAGAATAAGCCCAGATTTATGTTTATTCAGTGGAGATAAGTACAACCTCTAAAGATAGGCCTACACCCGTTTTGGCAGTGTCTCCGGATCCCATGACAAATAATGCCTTCAGTACATCCTCCTCAACCCACACTGAAAGCAGAAGTGCTATGGGCTTTGCAAACGGTTTGCCGACATCACTCCTATACGTCCAATGATGACATTCACACCGTCTCCAGGGTGATGTTCCCTGACTCGCAGGGTCACTTGTGGTAAAGATAAAACCACTTTTCTTGCGCGATTTGGACTCGCTCCATATATTAAAAGGGAGCTTCGTTGTCATGTTTGACGTAAGTATGAACAGGACCATCAAAAGAAAACAACTGGATGTGCATGTCAGGTATTGGGTGAATTATGAGAATGGCTCTCGAGTGCAGTCCTGGTTCTGGGATCACAGTACATGAGCCACTCCACCGCTGAAGACTTACTGGAGAAGTTTAAGGTAAGCCATTCAATAACATTTAAACTCATTAACGAACCCATGATTTTTAAATATCCATGGTTTATCTTTACATGTGTTTAAATGGGAGAACCATATTTATTGGTAAGCATATTTTAAAGATTTTATTGCTGCTTCATGGCTTTTGCTGCAAAAAAAATAGTTCATTGAGGAAATAGAATGTTTAAGTGTTGTGTAGCAACATGTACAGCTGTTGTACAGGCAAAAACTCTGGCTCAGTCCAAAGGAGGTGGATATAGGAATGGCTGTCATCAAGGTGGGACTTCTGTGAATTCACTGGTATCTTTACATACAAATGTATCAAACAATTGTGAAGTAAAAAATATGTGAATAACATGGAGTTTGAGCTGGTTTGATATGTACAGCTGAGGTAGTGTTAACCTTGGGCTGAGTGTGCAGAAAGATTCTGGAAATTTGACAAACCATCTTTTTGTCAGAGACAGTCAGGAGCCAAAGGCAGTGGAAGTGACCTTGGTGTCCTTCAGATTAAAAAAAATTGCCAGATTGTGCTCTCAAAAATGTGCAAAAAGGCCTTGGATAAATGCCCTCTGAAGTACTCGATTGTACATGAGATGACGTGCTTGGACCCAAACAAAATGCACACCAGCCAGATAACTGCCAGCAGAAAAGGAGAAATCTCATGCAGAAGTTTGCGCAGGAGAATCGGTTGGCAGGCAGGATATCTGCTGGTAAATCATAGGATAAGAATAGGATAGTTCAGAATATTATTTTTAAATTATGCTTTTCTTTTTTCACATCTAACTGAATCAGGGACGGATTACAAACCGGGTTAGCGGGGCCGCTGCCCAGGGGCCCTTGGGGTGCAGGGGGCCCGTGGGCCCCAAGCCCAAAACAATTTGCAACGCTTATCAGCAATGTATTTTCGTTTGTCTATTTTAGAGGGCCTACATTCTTTGATCCTCTGCCTACAAGGTCCCCTGACCCTATAGGGAGGGTGTTTGGCTGCCAAGGGCCCTTGACTTGTGGTGGTTGTGGTGGTGGTGCAGGTGGTGGTGGTGGGGGGGGGCCTCGCGAACGTTTTACCCAGGGGCCCACACAACCCATAATCCGTCCCTGAACTGAATAGTGTTAACACGTAGATTTTAGCAGTATTTAGAAGACCGACTCTTGGTGTTTGAAAAGAAGCATCAGCCCAGTTATATTTTCTTTGATGAGCCTAGAGATATCTCAAGATTAAATTAAAATGATTGCACATTTATGGTATCATAGGAAAATTGGGTTATAAATCACTTTCCTATTCTACATGTGATTCTGTGTATTGACATTGTTGATCTGCATCTAATCTACTGTAATTAATGTAATTACAGGTGATGCAATATCCCAGCAGTCTGATAATCACCTGCACAATGAGGCAAAAGGCTTGGATTTTATATCCTTCATTCCTTCAGCACCATCCAAAGTTGATGTCTTTTTACATCAAAAAGTTAGTGGGCCTTATCCTGACCTCTGGATGTTCTGCAAGAACTTGCTGCTGCTGTCCTATGGGCAAGCCGAAGTGGAACGAATAGAGGTGGAGACCTGCAACTTATCAGAGGAAACAGTTGTTGCACAGAGGCTTATATGCGACCATGTCAGAGTGTGTGGGGGAGCAACCAAAGCGCCTCTGACCAAAGGTGAAAGATGAGCGAAAAGCAAAAAAGAAAACTTGAGGAACTCAAGAGGAAGAGAGTCTCACTGGAAAGTGTATGTGAGAGTTTACAAAAGGATGCTGAGCACATGGCAGAGGAAGCAGAGAGTGCTGCTGGAACCAAAAGGGCAACATTACTTACCAAGTCCAATACTCTGAGCCGACGAGCGAAGGAGGAGAAAGAGCAGTTGGTGGTCTTAAATGCAGATACTGAAGAATAGGCTACTGAACTGTGACTCCTAACACATCAAGAGTGAATCGGTGGAAACAAAAATATTTAGGTTCTTTGCATTTTTGGAGTATTTTACTTTCTGTGCCTGTTTGTACATTGTTCACAGCCATAATACTTTATAATTACAAGGTAGTTTTATGTTAGAGCTCTTGCTCCAATAAATATGTGCCTTGTAATTAACTAAATTCTAGGCTATTCAGTTTTTTTTGCCCTCGTGATGGTCGTGGGTTGTGAAAAAAGCCTTCTTCTTAGGGGTACCGCTGGGGCCAGCCGGGCGTATGTCGTGGCTTCAGTGAGTACTTATGTTTGTCATGCTGCCTGTGTACTTTATAGCGGCACAACATATTTCTGCAAATTGCATGCGTCAAATTGTCTGTCTCTCTTAAAAAATATGAAGTGTCACCAAAATTTTAAACGGGGAATCAATCTCAATGAAAAATATTCGTCAAGTAACGTTTCTAAAATAATATAGACATACTAATAATTATATATTAATAAATCGGATGAACGATGCATCCCAAATTGTATCCGCTGCGCACTTCTTAATCAGGGCAATCGCATCGTGGAGGTTTCTGCAGACGCCCAAAAAGACTTACTTAAGAAAACTGTTGCATGATAATTTGTACCATTTTCAAGGGTGGGGGGCGTGCAGTAGATGCCCCCTTTATTTTTGTGCTTCTGCCGTTCAAACCGAGCAGCACTGAGTTTGTCATGGCACCTGACGCCAAATCTACTGCTTAGCTGCTACAGACAGAACTATCTTCAAATCACCACTAGGGGGTGTCAATGCTGCAGCTTCGTTCTATGGTTGATCTTTTTCAAAGACAGTTTTTTTTCTCTCTCTCCACATAATCAACTTAACTGATTAGCGTGCTTTCATAGTAATGGTTTTTAATCCGTGTTAATCTTCTGAACAATGACTAGTAAAGGTTCTATGAGGTTGTCCTACTTACTATGGATTTTAAGTTTTTTATCAAGGTGTTAAAACGTACCACAGTTGCCAGTCCTGTGTTTTATGTCTAGCAATTTGTACAGTTTCTTCAGTATAAACACATGCCATGATCTGTGAGAATCTCCTCCAGAACTCTGCATTTCCTCAAGATCTTTTTGTAATATTGCATCATGGCACTGCTCAGAACAACACAGATGGTGCATAACAACACAAGGGAGTACAAGACAACATGGTGCAGAAACAGTGCGATACAAAGCAGGACAAAACTGGATGATACGTGGTCAGTGGTGGATAAAGTGCAGTAACAGCTGTACAGTGCAGCTGCCGTGGAAATGACTGTTACAGGGGATGCAAAAGCTGCAGGTTTGAATTGTTTGGCGAATGAAGCTGTTCATGAATCTGCTAGTCAGTGTTTGTGGATGGTGGTCAGAGTCCTGGATTATAGACTGAACCTTGTTACTGTGGCAGTTAAAGTACAGCTGGTCAATGGAGGGCAGTTCAGTGCGAATGATGTTCTTAACAGACTTCGCAATGTACTGCCTTCCTGTCATGTGGCTCCACCATACCATAGTACTACTGTAAGAACTAGGGATGTAACGATACATTCAACTCACCATTTGATACGATTCACGATTCTGAGTTCACGATACAATTTTCTCATTTTTTGCAGAATGAGCTGCAGACAAATATATTCAAAAATATTCTTATATTTATCTTTCTGAACTGTTGACACTGTTGTGAACAGTGCAACTGAATTTGAATAAAATACTGTTGAAAAAAATCCCAAATCAAAATAAGTAAATAAAAAAAAATAAATCAAATAAATAAGCTAAGGTTTGCATGTGCAGCTTTTTAGCGTGCTTTGCCCTTTTAATAATCTTCACTCAGCTCACGGTGGTGCCAGTGGACCTGTTTGTGTATGTTATCAGTCTATTACAATGTTTGCATGCAGTTTATGTCTTGTCTGTGCTTTTCTCGCTGTTTCCTCCTCGTTTGTGATTACCGGAAAGCTAATATGCTGCCACACCGCCAATTGAAGATCGGGCGGTGCGTCCATCCATCCATTTTCTGAAACCACTTAATCCCAACTGGGATCGCGGGGGAGACCGGAGCCTATCCCGGGAACAAGGGGCGCAGACAGGAACCAAGCCCAGGCAGTCACCTACACACCGCAGGTCGCACACACTCACACAACTACAGGGCCAATTTAGACTCACCAGTCAACCTATCCTGCATGCTTTTGGACCGTGGGAGGAACCTGGAGTCCCCGGCGAAAACGGGGAGAGCATGCGAACTCCACACAGAAAGGGCCCTGGACCGAAGCCAGCACTAACCACTGTGCCGTCCTCAGTTTCAAATTCATTCATCATCTCGCGTTCGCTCAAAACCAAAAACTGACGTACGATGTCGACGTGATACGCAGTGACATCTGACGTCAAACTCACATTGTGAAATCAAATGTAATATTACACCAGTTTTTCTGTTAAAGTACTGTGAAGTACTCCTACAATAGTGATTCATTTTCCACATCAGCCGGTTTAAATCTTCATGCATTTGCACCGATTTTTAACTGATTTGTGATTCATCATTACATGCCAGGGCCAGCAGCTCTGCATGGCTCGACCCTCATAAACATTCTCCACACATGCTGTTCAGGCAGTGGCCACAGAAATTCCCCCAGTGAACTTTATGCTTTCTGTCGGAGAGTATGCTGTGTTCTGGCCTTAAACCCTGCATACTACTTTGCAGACTTTGATCCTCTTAACAACAATTGGCATTTCTGGTGGCTGAATATCCATCCATCCGTCATCCAACTGCATGCTTAAAAGCTGTGAATAATAGTAATAATTCTTAAAATTGCAACTATCTAGAATTTCAGCCTAGTTACTCAGCTAAATTACTATTTAAACCTAGAATAATTTCTATAAGGGGCGGCATGGTGGTGCAGTGGTTAGCACTGTCGCCTCACACCTCTGGGACCCGGGTTCGTGTCTCCGCCTGGGTCACATGTGTGTGGAGTTTGCATGTTCTCCCCATGTCGTTGTGGGGTTTCCTCTGGGTACTCCGGTTTCCCCCCACAGTCCAAAAACATGCTGGGGCTAATTGGAGTTGCTGAATTGCCCGTAGGTGTGTGTGTGTGAGTGGATGGTGTGTGAGTGTGCCCTGCGATGGGCTGGCCCCCCATCCTGGGTTGTTCCCTGCCTCGTGCCCATTGATTCTGGGATAGGCTCCGGACCCCCCGCGACCCAATAGGATAAGCGGTTTGGAAAATGGATGAATGGATAATTTCTATATGTGTGATAGAATCAAAAAATATTTTGTTTTACATATAAATCTTCACAAGGTGTATTACACATGGTATTCCCCAGACACCGCCACCCCAACAGATGCTTTGTTTGTTAAGACAATAGCTCAGAAAGTGGTTGATCGATCTTTTGCAGCTTTTACCAAGGTTTGTACAAGCCAAAATTAAATTTTGAAACGGATCCCTGCCACACCCTGCCCTCCTGAACCTCCCGTTTCCTCCCTAGTGTGGTATAACGTGCCATGCCTGTTCCGCGTTTGTTTTACCTCTCCTTCCTGCCCTTGTGTTACTCATTTCAGGTGCCTCTAGTTTGCTCCCTGCTTAGCCTTGTATAAATGTGCTTCTCAGTCCTGCCTTTAATGTTGCTGCTGCTGTTTGCCTGTGTGTTCTTCCCTGCTTATGATTCCCCCGTGATCCAGTTGTGATCCAGTTGTCTTCATATCATGTATTCACATTCCTCAGCTGAGAGTGAACAAAGTTCTGTGGAAAGTATCTGACTACAGATAGACTTTCACCCAGTTCTCTGCGGGAGCTCTGATTACAGAGTGACTCCCCGACTACTTCTGAAGCCCTTCCTTAAGTATCCAGACCAGGTGATGGCATGTTTCTGAAGACTGACTAATTTCGGTCAATGGTTAATTTTAGGGGCATTGCTGACCTTGGTTCTCAAGTCCCCAGCCAATCAGATCACTTTAGGGGGTGGTTGTAATTCCCTTGTTCTACCATGAGAGAATCTCTCTCAGTTTGGTGGGTTGAGCCGAAGTTTCTGTATTTCTCTTAGGAAAAGCTATACTGCCTTAAATCTGAGAGTATAATACTCCTCGTCTCATGCCTATTCAAACGAGACCAAACATGCGTGTATTTGTCCCTAACATCTATGTGTGCTGAGTTATCCTGTTTATAGTGGAAAAGGTGTCTGTGTCTGGAGGCTGACAGCTGTTGTTGCTGTGGATTGATTGTGGAACTCTGGTCACTCCGGGGGTGAAAGGTCTTGCTTTTTCTGTGCTGCTCCAGTTATTCCTATCCAGTCTCTCAGGAGCCGGCAGGCCTTTGCCTTCCTTAAAAGGGGTGGTTTGACGAGTTGAGTCCAGTCTTGCCTGGGCCAGCGGAGCTCTGAAATAGACTGATGCAGGCTGATCAGAGTTGGGGCCTGCAGGACCTATAAGTTTTATGTCCTTACAGAATGTAAGTGGCATCATACTAAACTAGTGGTGTTCGAACTAGCATGGAAAGAGGCTATGGGTAGCTACAAAAAGGCTCTTAGTGCCGCCAAATCATCTAGTATCTATCAGAACTAATTGAAATAAACAAAAATAATCCTAGATTCCTATTTACTATGGTGTCCAAGCTGACTAATAACCAGACCACTGGTTATTTTCCAGTGACGACTTTATGAAACTTTTTGACCAAAAATATGCTCAATTAAACAGAACATTTTGAATATTGAATATTGGTTAACCAGTCAGAACTGATGTACTTAATTTTATCTTCAAATTCATCTACTTGTATGCTAGACCCTGTTCCATCAAAATTATTCAGCGATGCTCCCAGCATTGATTGAACCGCTACTAGCAATAGTTAAACTAAAACATATAATCATATTACCCCAATTTTATCTTCACTGCACTGGCTGCCAGTTAGATTTCGTGTTGACTACAAAACACTGCTCTTAACCTATAAAGCTGTAAATGGTCTTGCACCGCAGTATGTGAGTGACCTCATTTGCGTTCCGAATCATACACTTAGATGACGAGATGGAGGTATTCTATCCGTACCCAGAATAAAGAACATTACCTTTGGGGGAAGAGCATTTGCTCATAAAGCACCACAGCTATGGAATAAACTTCCTATTAGTGTTCGGAACTCAGACACAATCTCTGCTTTTAAGTCAAGGCTTAAGATGTACCTCTTTCGCCAGTCTTTTGGATAGTTAAATCTTCTTTTCTAAGGTGAATGGGAAATCTGGAGGTTCATAGTTATTTGAGATTGAAGGGGAAAGGGGGGATTGGTGCTGTCGTCCTGCCACTCTCGCCGATCACTTAAGCTGTGGATGGGAGGTGGCTTGACGCCAAAACCTCTGTAAACCCTCATGCCTGTGCTTCCTTCCAGGTCACTCTTTTAGGCAGGCTGTCATAGTTGCTTTAGTCCTGCCGGTTAGGTGTAGGGCAATAACTCTTCTCCATCTTCTCTTTTTCGAGCTGATACCGAGCCGACTACACCGTGTGAACCCGCACCTGGACTCCTGGATATAACTACATGAAACCAACTGGGACTTTATAACTATATGAACTCTAATGAATGTCAATGTAAATGCAGTTTCATGCTCCTTGGTCGCCCAGAGGAGGATGGGGTCCCCTTCTGAGTCTAGGTTCCACTCAAGGTTTCTTCCTGCTAGAGGGAGTTTCCTTGCCACTGTCGCCTCAGGCTTGCTTGGTGGGGTTCTGGCCGGTTAAATGTAAAGTGCTTTGTGACAATGCATGTCGTTAAAAGCGCTATATAAATAAAATTGAATTGAATTGAAGTGCTTCCTCAGATTCATTTTTAAATGTTCTCCAGCTAATTTCCACTATGGCCACGAGTTCTAGTATTTTAAATTAATATTGAAATGGTCATTTGGCTGAACAGCATCCCGACCTGTTAGAATCTTATATACCTGGATCATGTCCCCCCATAGTCTCCTTTGCTTGAGGCTAAACAGATTCAGCTCAGCGAACCTCTCCTCATAAGACATTCCTCTAAGTGCAGGAATCATTCTAGTCATCCTACGTTGCACCTTTTCCAAGGCAGCAATGTCCTTCTGAAGGTATGGTGACCAAACCTGCACACAGTATTCTAGGTGGGATCTTACCAAGGAATTATATAATCGTAGCATCACTTCTCTTGACTTACATCTCTAGGTGTGTGGAGTTTAATCCAACATCCTTTTGCCTTTTTTTAATGCTTCCCCACACTGGCAAGAGTGGGACATGGAAGTATCAACATACACACCGAGATCTTTCTCGTAATCAGCTACCTTTATTTCAGTGGAACCCATAAAATATCTGTACTTTACTATATTTACTATATTTCTGCTCCCTGCATGGATTACCTTATATTTATCTATGTTAAATTTCATCTGCCACGTATGAGCCCAGTCGCTAATTAAATCCAGATCCTGTTGTAGCCTCTCTGGACATGAGACATGATCTAACATCAATCAGAAGATACCACACCAGCAGATAATGATTTCTGGAATAGTAAAGTTAAAGGTTGGCTAATAATACCCCTCATCTCTTTTAAAACTATAGATAAGATGCCATCAGGGCCTTGCGATTTATTTATTTTGAGCTTAGCTAGGCTTTGTACCACATCAGCCTCAGTTATACATATATTGGTCATAGACATCGTTGTATTTGTACTAAATGGTGGTAAGCTATTCTACTGTGAACAGCCATTGTAAAATAATCATTAAACTCATTTATATCAATTTCATTTTCAATTATAAGGCCCTTACTATCCTGCAAATGAGTGATTTTCAGCTTTTAGAGCTCTTTCGGAGTTAAAATATTGGAAGAAACTTTTAACGTCATCCTTATAACTGTTATTAACTAAACCTGTAGACTTAGATACTCCTGCTTTATTTTGAAATCATTAGTTAATTTCCATTTGTGGAAGAAAGCCCTTTTGCTCCTGACTTTATTCTTAATTTTCGTAGTAAACCACCTGTGACATCGCGTGCTGGACGAACAGGCAGGAAGCGAGGAATCAAGGATCCGGGAAACGGAGAGTCGGGAATGAGGGTTTATTGATGAAAACAGGTACCAACAGCGAGAGATTTCAATGACAGGACTGGGGAAACAGACTTGAATGTGGACTAAATACACAGGACTACTCAAACTGACAGAAAACAGCTGGTTACAATCGGGGCAGCACACATGGTTAATGAGGGGGCGTGGCACACACGAGGATCGTACAAGCAGGTCATGACACCAGCTTGGTTGCAGTTTCCTAGATTTAGTTTTTCTGGAAACGGGTATGAAGTTCTTTTGCACTTGCAACAATGTGCTTTTAAAAAATTCCCATGCCTCTTCCACAGTATTGCTATTTAACTCCATCCGATTTACAGTTTCTAGTTTCAGTCTCATACCATTGAATTACCCTTCCTAACATTGTATACTTTTGTTTTGGACTTGGTTGAAGACTCAGGCAGCAGGAGTTGCCCCAACGTTGGTATGTCCTTATCCATAAGGGGGAGTAAACGTTCTGGTTTCCCGACCTTATAGATGAAGGAGTTGGGGGATGTTGCCAGTGACCTGCCGGATTCCAGGCAGAACAGGCCTCGCTATGCCACAGCCCTTCAGAGACTGGGCCTTCCGTGCAGAACCTCTGCATCCAAATTAGACCAGTTGTTTAACAAAACCCTAAAATGGGGTTATTTTTGACATGGAACGGGACTTTGATTCAACAACCCATTACTTAGTTGCGGCAAGTACCCAATATCAAGTATAGCTGCAAAGAATCTGCCAGAGATTTTCAGAGAAGTTCCCCAGATGCATGGACTGGACTAAGGTGCGTCAGATTAAACAGGAGCCTGGTAAATTCTGTGAGCCCCACGCCAAGTGACTGATGGAAACATACTCCAGCTACAGTGAGATGGACCCTCCAGCGGACCGAGAGTGGGATTCCCTCTGGGAGCGACAACTCGTGCAGTTGCTGGTGGATGAGCTGCAAACAGACATCAAGAAGGACTTCCAACCTCACAATCATTTACCAAACCACTTCAGGTAACTTGTAAAGATGTAGGTATTGGAGTATTCACACATTCATTTCCAGTGTCCACCTCCTGTCCGGTAAATTTGGCAGGACAAAATTTGAATAACCTATAGGCCAGACTCATGAATGCGGCTGAACGAGTAAAGGTAGAACAGGTGGCCAATCCTGTTATACAGTCCTAGTAGATTGAGAACCACCTGATTGCAACTGTAGTTGGAATCAAGGGCTGAGCAGCATGGTGGCCTGGGGGACAATTATGAAAACACAGACCCACTGATATCCTTAAAACCCACAATCAAAAGAGGAGTCAGGATGGCCAGTGACATGTGCTGGCTAAATGGGGACAACAAAGAGAGAACAGAACAAGGCAGGGAGGGATTCTGACACAGGTGCCATGCTACTTTGTTTAAATATGCTGTAATGTTTTAGTGCAAGCCTTAGACAATGGAATCTCTGAATGACGCCGCAGTCTGGCTCTTTCTGAAGGTCCTATACTGTAACCGTCCTGAGAAGTTGTTTGCATGCACTTGCTGCCTTGACACTTGTTGATGTGCGTGTGCCCTGCTCGAGCAGTAAAGGGGAGATCACATGCAGAGCTGATTTTCTGTAGTTCCTTAGAATAAAAATAGAATATTCTCTTCAAATAGGAACACATGCTGCGTTTGATTATTTCACTCCAACTCGGACAAAAACGTCACGAAAAACATCACTTCCCATTAGAAACGCCTCTTTTATGACGTTAATGTCTGACAGAATCTTCTTGTCCGAGTTGCCCCTGTGACGTAATTTCAACATGGCGGCTTACACACTCAACATTAATTCTATTTTACAAATCCTTAAAAATGTTTATTTTGTTAAATTTATTATTATCCCATCCATCCATTTTCCAAACTGCTTATCCTACTGGGTCACGGGGGGTCCGGAGCCTATCCCGGAAGCAATGGGCACGAGGCTGGGAACAACCCAGGATGGGGGGCCAGCCCATCGCAGGGCACACTCACACACACCATGCACTCTCACATGCATTCCTACGGGCAATTTAGCAAGTCCAATTAGCCTCAGCATGTTTTTGGACTGTGGGGGGGAACCGGAGTACCCGGAGGAAACCCCACGACGACATGGGGAGAACATGCAAACTCCACACACATGTGACCCAGGCGGAGATTTGAACCTGGGTCCCAGAGGTGTGAGGCAACAGTGCTAACCAGTGCACGACCATACCGCCCATTTATTATTATTATTATTTATAATTATTAGTAATTATTAATGTAATTGCACGTGTTCGATTTAGAGAATACCATATTGTGACCGTAAACAGTATCCTAACATGCAATATCAGATTTTTACCAGACTTGTTAGTGTTTTTGGTTTGTTTGTAGTTTGTTTGCCTCTCGAAAAAAGAATATCGCTATGAATGTACTAAAATACTTTATAAAGCTTTTAATGTGGTTTGACTAGTTCCTGTTTCTTGTTTATTTGTCTGAAATAATAATCTTACTCCATAACTGCTAAAATATAAAGCAACAACACAGCAGCGTATTCATGGAGGCAGCCATGTTTGTTCCGAGTTGTGCTAGCTTGAACGGGAGATTGTTGGATGTGATGTCACCCAATTTGGAATTTCCAAGTTCCGAGAGAAAAACGAACGCACCACAAGACTCTGGCTGGAAATTTCTACAATAGAGCCATTTAGTTATTTCTAGAAAAATATTTAGAGCCAATGACCTGATGTCATTGTAACACAGGTCACTGTCCGTGGTGCTGAATTCTCTACTTGATGGGCTGGTGCTGAATGAATATGACAGCTGGCCAACATGTCTGTGTGCTTCCACTGACTGGCACCCAGACATATAATGACTTTTAACAATGAGGAGGGAAACGTCCAGACAGGAAATTAGTCAACAGTAATTAGTAATCACATATAGTTCTCATTTATCATGATGTAAAATTCAAAAACCTTTTTTTTATTATTAAGGGATAAATGTAATTGAGTTTTAATGTATCCTTTCCGCTCTTAAAATCGCAAATTATTTCTGACTATTAATCTGCACATTTTAATAATTTCATTAATATTACCTAATTGGTTTGTCTTTTTTATTAAATTTTAAAACTAGCTGTACAATTGTTGATGTTGTTGCTGTTCTGAATGTCATTGGCCTGTTGCCTTACGTCTGTCTAAACATGAGTGAGGGGATGGATGCACTATTCTATGGGGGCCTCTGTAGAGAATAAATGATCCTAATTTTATATTGAGAGAGATGGTTAATTCCTTTTTAATCCATACTGCGTTCAGAGCCCCTGTTCTGCCGTTGATCACTGCTGCATATCATCCCCAAACCAATGGCCTGGATGAGAAAACGAATGATGACATAAAATGGTAAGTCTGTTTTTGAGGTTGTTTTAGAACTGTGTGAGACAGGCTCTATTCTTTTAACATTACATCAGGAATTACTGATATTATTGACAATCAATCCCTTAATATACAGTATCTCACAAAAGTGAGTACACCCCACACATTTTTGTAAATATTTTATTATATCTTTTCAAGGGACAACGTTAAAGATATGAAACTCTGATAGAATGTAAAGTAATCAGTGTACAGCTTGTATAATGGTGTAAATTTGATGTCCCCTCAAAATAACTCAACACACAGCCATTAATGTCTGAACTGCTGGCAACAAAAGTGAGATTAAAAATGATTTGTGGCAAGATCGGATCATGTGTGTTGAAGAGTTTCTTATGACTGACAAGTAGTTATTTAAAAACATATCTTGAAACAGCAAATTACATTGTTCTTAATGCTTTTAGAAAATGACTCTTTATAATGATCTGTGAATAATAATAATTTGCTATGAATGTTTTTCCACTTCAGCTTTCCACAATTATTCTTCCCGATGAGAAAAGCTACGGCACGTTTTTTGATGAAAAAAATAAAGTAGTTGAGACAATAAGCAACAACAGCTGAAAACATCTCCTAGTAACAGGAAAAACAGAAGCAGGCATGTGGTAAACGAATACAAAAGAGGTACCAAAACACAGTTTATCATGTTGGAGATGAGGCGCTTCTGTTCAACATGAGGAAGCGGGGACGGAAAGGAGGAAGAACGGAACCGGATTTTACCGGACCTTATGTCATCCAGGCAATATGTGGCAAGCTGGTTACACTGTCTAATTCTGAAGGGGCAACTTTAAAGAACAAATACAATGTAAACCACATACAGAAGGAGCCAAACTGATGTCCCAAGTCAGGAATCACACAAGGTGCCAGAAGAGTATAAGACCAGTAAACCTCCCTCTAGCGCAGAGCTTCTGACAATCGAGAAGGATGCTGACAGTTGAAAAAAAACTCATGTCTGTGTGTTATGAAAGAATATCAATAAATGTTTCCGAAAGGGGATGACTCATTTGGTAATTATTTACGGCTTATGTTATGGCTGCCAATTTACAGTCTTTACTGAAGTCTGACTTCTTTTGAGTCACCTTTAATATAGATTGGACACTCTCTATGCAATGTGCAATACTTACATAGATGGTAAATGTTTACCTGCTTGCACAGATGGATGATTAGGTAATTAGTGTAAGTGTGTGTGTGTGTTCAATCGCATGTATGTCCAAGGTCCATAGTAAATAATATACACTGATCAAGAGATGCCCGAAAGTGGATAAAAGAGGACATTAGTGGGTGTATCACTTAGTGTAACGCGTGCAGGAAAATGAGCAGGACTGCAAGCCATATAATGACCCTTGTCTAGCTCTTAATACAGTATGCATACAGTGATGTATCTACAATGGACAGCTACTATGAGCAGATAGCACAGTACAGGTGCTTATAAGATCTGTATGCTATTTCCATCCATCCATCCATTGTCCAAACCGCTTATCCTACTGGGTCGTGGGGGGTCTGGAGCCTATCCCGGAAGCAATGGGCACGAGGCAGGGAACAACCCAGGATGGGGAGCCAGCCCATCACAGGGCACACTCACACACTATTCACTCATACATGCATACCTACGGGCAATTTAGTAACTCCAGTTAGCCTCAGCATCCATCCATCCATCCATTGTCCAAACCGCTTATCCTACTGGGTCACAGGGGGTCCGGAGTCTATCCCGGAATCAATGGGCACGAGGCAGGGAAGAACCCAGGATGGGGGGCCAGCCCATCACAGCTCACACTCACACACCATTCACTCACACATGCACACCTACGGGCAATTCAGCAACTCCAATTAGCCTCAGCATGTTTTTGGACTGTGGGGGGAAACCGGAGTACCCGGAGGAAACCCCACGACGACACGGGGAGAACATGCAAACTCCACACCCATGTGACCCAGGCAGAGACTCGAACCCGGGTCCCAGAGGTGTGAGGCAACAGTGCTAACCACTGCACCACCATGCCGCCCCCTGTATGCTATTTCATTCTATAAAAAGAAACTTACTGTACTGTACAATAAAGTATTTCACCACTGCTTCTTCCTCAGCTCCCACTGTTTGCTAGCACATGCATCTTTTGATTTCTTAGTGCAATCTGTGCTTTATTTTTTTTTTGTGAAATGTAAGTGCAGTATCTGTTTATTAAGTGCTGTGGTTTAATATGTACATTATTATTTCAGTACTGTGTATACTGTCCTTAATGTCTTGCCTCTCTCGTATAACTTGAGATACGCCCAAATTGACTTGCAACAAGTGGTCCTGGTTCCAAATGCGGAAGGCGATGGATACCTGTATTTTATATGCTGTAGTGTGCTGGGTGTCAGACATTGCAATGCACCTTGCTTTGATCTTGACCTGTTAGATCAGAGGGAGGTAATCTTATCCAGAAAGGGCCACTGTGTATGATGGTTTTCACTGCAACTCTCTGAACAGCGAACCTAACAGTTATCCCAATACCTTGATCTTGCTAGCATATTTAAATGTGTACCTATTCAGGAATAGAGTGGTGAAGGCATTCAGAGGAGGACTGATGATTATCAGAGGGAACAAAGGGGCTGGGTACTTGTCAGTATCCAGTAGAACCACCAGACTCCTACACTGAATGGTTCTGGATGTGGCACAGACGTTAATCCCTCTGTATTAGGGGATCCGTCTCCAGTTTGTACTCTTCTAGTTAATAGGTAGATTATCAGGCAGTTTTTCACCCTAGTCCAGTACTCATTGACAGCCTAATACACCGTGTTTCAGTTTGTCTTGATAGTCAATACATGTCACAGGATGTACATTACTCTGATGGGCAGGCCCTCTTACATATGATGGAAATTGCAATACCTACTTTTGGCCACGAGATGGCAGCAAGAAAATAGAAAAATTATTTTCCCACGGTCTACTAGCAGCTTTTAGATGTTAATTCTTCATAAAAATAATTTGACTTGATCCAATGTATTTTTAATACAAACAATTACCACACAAAGCTGCTAGTTTCCTCCGGTTTCCCCCCACAGTCCAAAAACATGCTGAGGCTAATTGGAGTAGCTAAATTTACCGTAGGTGTGCATGTGTGAGTGAATGGTGTGTGAGTGTGAGCTGTGATGGGCTGGCCCCCCATCCTGGGTTCTTCCCTGCCTCGTGCCCATTGATTCCGGGATAGACTCCGGACCCCCTGTGACCCAGTAGGATAAGCGGTTTGGACAATGGATGGATGGAAATAGCATACAGATTAAGCACCTGTACTGTGCTATCTGCTTATAGTAGCTGTCCATTGTAGATACATCACTGTATGCATACTGTATTAAGAGCTAGATAAGGACAGTGGGTCATTATATGGCTTGCAGTCCTGCTCATTTTCCTGCACCCGTTACACTAAGTGATACACCCACTAATGTCCTCTTTCATCCACTTTCAGGCATCTCTTGATCAGTGTATATTACTTACTATGGACCTTGGACATACATGCGATTGGACACACACACACACACACACACACTTACACTAATTACCTAATCAACCATCTGTGCAAGCAAGTAAACATGTACCATCTATATAAGTATTGTACATAGCATAGAGAGTGTCCAATCTATATTAAAGGTGACTCGAAAGAAGTCAGACTTTAGTAAAGACTGTAAATTTCTCAGCCATAACATAAGCCGTAAATAATTACCAAATGAGTCATCCCCTTTCGGAAACATTTATTGATATTCTTTCATAACACACAGACATGAGTTTTTTTTCAACTGTCAGCATCCGATCCAAACGGGATTCCCATTTCCTTTCTGTGGGATCCAACAGAACACGGGCTGACCATCAGTCAACATGTCTTCAACCATGCAGGACAGGACCCAGTCCAGGCCAAACCTCACGGTGCTGGTGTTAATAAAAAAAATGTAAGGAACATGCAGCTGCAGCTCACACACAAACACAGTCCACAGCATCCAGAAAAAGGTCAGGCCTTTTTCTTCTTTAGCTGACTCCGCCCAGACCTCGCCCCCTTTCTGGGCGCCTCGCACTATGCCTTTGAACTGGCCCTGCAGCTTGGCCCGTTTCCTGTTTCCCAATGCAAGTCATAAGATTCACCCGTAAATGATATTTTGAATCGGAACGATATTTATTACTATTGTTTAGATTAAATATATAACGGTTTAATGATTGAATATAACTTGATATTGTTGTTTGTGTTGTTTAGTTTGAGGTTCTAGTTTCTGTCTTTATCCGCTTTCGTTTCAGTAGGCAGCTGGTTCATCCCAGGCTCAGGGTCTCTCTGCTCTTCATCAAACCCACACCCCCAGTTTGGGAGCACCCTCTCCCTCTCCTCCCCCCACGGCTGTGACTGTTACTCCTCCTTGAGGAGTAACTGCTCCGCCCCCTATCCCAGCCCCTATACCCACAGGAGTGCATCACCCAGTGAGCCGCCGCCCTGCCTGTCCCCTCACACAAGCACACACTGAAATCATGGTCCTAAGCTCTCTGTGTGGGTCACCACGATAGTACAGCACACCGACGATTACCCTCTGACTGAATCAGAATCAGCTTTATTTGGCCAAGTATGTTCACACATATTGGGAATAGTTAGACATTTAATCAAAATAATTAAGACAAGACATAAACATACAGTTCTGTTGATATGCGACGCATATAACCTCTGCATTCACAGCACTGCTTCAGTTATCGAAGAGCAAATTTCCAAAACTCACTCAGTCCGATAACCTAAAGTAATAAGTCATAATCCTCTTCATACGTTGCAGTAATGGGAATGAAATCTCACTCAGTGTTTATGTAATGGAGCAATGGAATTTCGTGAAATTTCCAAAAGTCCACAGAAATATTTAGAAAAACATTCCTGCAGACTGAGTTTTTGATATTTGCTTTTCAATTAACACAATTTTCTTCAGTCTGAGGTTTAACAGAATTCAGCCATATGCTGTTCAAAAAAAACTACACAGAACAAAAACAGAATGGACTTTACATCTGTCTGAAAGGAAAGTTGACACAGGCTGCAGCAGTGAACAAATCAATCAATGTATTAAAGTTAGGCATTAAGTAACTGGAGGCAGTATATACATAACATGATAACATGCCTTTTCTGTATTGACCATATTAAGGACGCTGTAACACTGCCCACCACATACCTGCTTCATTTATTGTTTTATACTTGCAGCTGCTTATTCAGACAGCTCGTCTACCTGTCTGTCCATGTTGCCCTCCCATGACAACTGGTCCAGCCTACAGGTGCCGTCCCATTCCGGCATGTTACCCATGAGTCATAGCGGCACCTCCGGGAGCAGCTCCAGGTGAGCCCGTGCCTCCCCTCCCCCACCTGTCCCCATGCTGAGTCTCGGGCCCCCGTCTTCCCTCTTGTTCTCGCCTATACCCACATCCTGGCCTGTGTCTGCATCGTCTCACCTCGTTAACAGGACTTTCGCCTTCTTCTGTCCTGATCCATTCAGGCCCATCATTCTGGGACATGCTTTGATTTATTTCGCCATAGTTACTCTTTGTTTTCCTTTGTACTTTGCACTCTACAAGTAAAATGAATAAAAAATAGGCATTATTTTGATATTGTTTTAGTACAGTGACACTAGTATATTTGTTGTTGTTTCCAGGCAACACTGCATGCTGATTTAACGTCTTTCCTTAATCTCCACCCCATTGCTCACACACAGCCAGTATCCCAGTTTGTGGTCAATGAGCTCCTCCTCACTCACCCCAGTCTCCTAGTCCAGTGGAATGTCCAACAGCTTGGGCTCTCAGTTCCTGCGTGTCATGCCCGGCTCGTCCGCTCCTCCTGTGTGCCACGCCCCCTGATTACCCACGTGTTTTCTCCCGATTTGTACCCAGCTGTATCTAGTTAATTTGCTCAGTCCTGTGTATTTCAGTCCGTGTCTTACCTGAGTCCAGTGTCTGTCATTGATGTTTGTATGCGTGAGATGTTTCCCCGTCCGCGCTTCCTAATTAAACTCCCGTTTTTGCCTGTCCGCTTGCTCCTTGCACGCCTTGCCCGCACGATCGCCTGCCTGCTTGTACCCGATCGTGACACTGCGCAGCTCTACAACTCATTACCCAGGGCTCTCGCACCCGGCCACAGTGCCCCTCTCAGGCTCCCCGCTGTATGACAGCACTGCCCCATCGGAAGTTCATGAAGCCTCACAGTACGACGCCTCTCCCCACGCGCGCTTAGCCACCACCGGGACTCCCATCACTCCTCCTTCCCTGTAGGGCGGCGCACTTCCATTATTATTACAGTTTCTACTGTCACTCTGTTGCTTTTCCTGGTGCTGGACTTTTGACAGATAAATACATTATTTGTTGCATTCAGTGACAAAAGATTGGTCTGTTTAACACCCTCAGTCTCCACCCTATGAGCCCCTTGTTGGCGGCAGAATCAGGAAGATGTCGGAGAAAGCAGAGGTAAAGTGAATAGTCACCTCGACAATAATGTGGAAACCGCTAATGGTGATCATGCCTGTGTGGGTGAAATGGATCACCACAGTATAAGCGGATGATGATTATAGACGATTTTTCCCTTTTTCTTTATGTCTGTTTACCATCTAATAGGCATTTTTTTTCTTTGGGATGCGTCTAGGTCAGATACGACCAAAATATTTTTCTCATTTCAGAAGTGAAAAAAAATATTGCTCTCAGATTCTGTTCAGTTGTAGTTTTTTAAAATAATGTACCTTGATTTGTGTTTGTTTAAAATGCCATTACCTGTTGCTTACTGGGCCGCTGAAAATGTCTGGCCCAGCTAAATTTCTTGGTTTAAAAATCTGGCCCAACTACTTTCCAGACCTGGACTAGCCCTACTGAATCATACACTAATGTTATTCTGTTATGTGGGCTGTTGTGATAGGGAGATTTGCTGGATGCTGCACGACGGGTGGTGTCCCTGCTGCAGAATGCCCTGTCTGAAGCAGCACCTAGAGACAGTGAGGGTTGTTGTTATCACCTTAATATTGTATATACGCAATCTGTTATTTCTTAACTAATATAATTGTAAGGTATTCTTCTAATATATTGTGCACAGCCAACAAAAAAGAGAAAAATGCAAAACCAAAGGAAGGCTTTCTTTTCTCTTAAAAGTCTTTTTTCTAAACCAACTGAGAGTCAGTTAGAGGGGTGTTCATTATCAGTATTGTTGCTGGCATTTCTGAAAATGTGCCAATTTTAGTCAAGTGGCTACTTTTCAAATGCAGTCCCTGGCCAAGATGAAGAAAGTTCATGAAGACTACATGATAATATTAAGCACTGACATAACAAACAACATTTTTTACATGCAAAATATACAGGAAATATACACTGCAACAGGCTAGGATAGACAAATAACCAAATACACTTGCAAGCCTGACCACTTTAGACCCCAGATTAGAAAATTGGTGAATGAGCATATATTTTTTCCAAGTTTTGTTTTGCTTTCAAGTTCTCACAAATAAAAAAAAAAAAAGATTTTCCCACTATAGCCAGATCCAGTTTCTGTGGGGGGCGGGGGGGGGGGGTGACAATTTGTAGTAATAACTATTTCCTGCTGAAAACCACTGGTAAACTATCCACATGTCTCTGAATATCTGTGAGTCCCGAGACCTCCATGACAGATAGATATAAGTTGCTAGTGTTGATCGGCAGGAAATCTTCTCCAAAGCCCCACCACCACCTCACACCAATCCACCCAGGGTTTACTCCAAATAAATTTGCTGGTAATACAAACCGGATCAACTTGTGGTTTGTGTCCACGTGTACTAGAGACAAAGGCCCTGGTACATTCTGCGTACAACACAGCCAAGACTTGACAACCTTTATATGATGCGCATGGAATCAACCCTATGCATGGAGGCTGCAACTCTTCTCCACCGAACCCTGTAGCCCATTGACTGCAGCCTGCATTGACTATCCTGTAGCCTGCATTTGGTAGATCATTCTTGACAGAAGAAACCAAATTGTCAAGTTCCCTAACACAGAGCTCATACTCTTTTATTCTTCTTAAGATTGTTCTTCTTGAAACACCCATCAGTGTGGCTATGCAAGGCACAGGAAGTTGAGTATGGAGCATTTCTTTCAAACATTGTTCTTCAATCAAAATCTTGGGTCGTCTATTGGTGGCAGCGACTTCCTGTGTGACACATGGGGCTGGACGTTCCAGATGTGCCCTCACAAGGTCAAAGAGCTCTTGCAAAGCCAGGGTGATAGCAGGAGGTACTTCAATGTGATTAGACAGGGCCTGCAGAAGATACAGCTCCTGATGACAAAGGAACTCCAGGTAATCCAAATTTAGTGGAGTCGCGCTGAATCCTATTTCTATTTTATGCAGAAGACTTTCGAGAAGGTGGTATCTGAGCTGTTCACAGAACAAATTATAGTTAATGAGGTGTCAAGATCTTGTCTCTGATCCACACACTAGGCCTACCATTCAAAAGTTTTAATTATGAAAATGAAATGTTTTTGTTTTGTGAGGTGCTTGTTCATGTATGATGATGTAGTGGCTGCTCTGTTTGACCGTGGTAAACCTTTTCACAAACAATATAAGTGAAGAAGTATGACATTAGATCTAAGGACCAGAGTATAATAAAGTTAAATAAAATCCATCAAAAACACTTACTCAGTGGAGATTCCAATGTAGTAGGCAGACAACTTTATGGCTTTAATAATGAGTGTATTTAGCAGCTACAAGGACAAAAGATATTATAAACCTCTCCATTTTAATGCTAATTTAATAAACATTAACAGATAGCACTTAAGGTGGTTTCGCCTATAGTCTGCTAACACTAACCCGAGAACTAATATCTGAGGAGCGTTCTTCCCAGGATTTGAATTTATTAAATTGGCTTTGTGATGTTGTATTAAGAAATTTTATTCACAATGCAATTTACCGTACATTGGCCCATTCTTTTATATACGGTAAGACGAAGCGGGAAATTCGAGCGAGCGAGTGCTGTGCAGACGCGAGCGCGTAGAGGGGATGGGTTTTCAGCACTCGAGCACACGCACGCGCGTGGTTCGACTTTTGGCCCTAATTTAACGGCGAGCGAGTGAGTGAGTGCTGTGCAATCGCGAGCGCGTAGAGAGCATGGATTTTCTGTTTTTATGCGCACGACTTTTGGCACTAATTTAACGCCATAGAAATGTGTGTTTAAAAGGGGAGGAGATCGGGTTGCAGCGCTGGTGTGAGCGGTTTCTCCGGGCAGTTCGCTCGAGGCTAACGTGGCTTTGGGAACGTGGTGTACCCGTCACCCATGCCAGGGAAGAAATCAAAACCGAAATGCTAGGAATATGGACTTCATCTTACGTCAAGCGTTTTCCCCTCCATTGACGCCCATAAAGAAAAGGCTTAAAGTCCATATTCCTAGCATTTCGGTTTTGATTTCTTGTCAGGTAAGTCTTTATGGCCAGATACATTCGCGAGAAATTTGGTGATTTGTGGTGACTGTTTTAATACATTAAGTTGCGTTACGCATTTTCACATTAAGCGTTTTAGAATGTCCCGTGGCAGGTATCCCCTTCTATTGCCCTAGGGAGGGTTGTAACCCTCGTCTGTATATTAATAAAGAATAATCCTTCTATTCCTGTCTCATGTATCTGGACCTCCCCAGCAATTTAACGAAATTTGGTGGCAGCGGTTACAAGTGAACCCGTTTAAGTTTAGCGCTCATACTTCCGTCCATATGTTTAAGACCCACCTTGGCTGACTTAGCTGACAT
>NW_026043009.1:0-65391 GCF_023856365.1 Brienomyrus brachyistius | reverse complement strand
CATTTCTGTATGATCAGCAATGAGTGTAAATATATATGTATACGTTATTTCTTATCTTCTAGCCACATACTCTTAGCTATTGTACTCTAAGTAGGTGGTTAACAGCTGCCTACTTAGATAAGAATCTCACTTCCCTCTCTTGCGCCCCCCATTGACTATAAATAAAGAAGACAAGGGGAACCACCCTTTGTAACACATTCTGCTGTAGTTTGCATTGCAGAGAGTGTGGGTACCCTTGCAAGTAAAACTGTAACCTGTGTGTGTCTCATAAATGTGGAGTTGGGGTGGAAACGCCGGGCGCTTTCCCCAACAGGGACGTTTCTTAGGTTAGAAACTGCCGTCACTGCAGCCAACACTGACTTTTAAGGAGAGACACTCAGCTCTTCCTATGAGCAGATCCACCATGGTGCACAAAATGACAGTATAATTATTATTTTAGGTGACACTTCAAATGTTGCATTATTTCATTCTTTACAAAACGACATTTTTATAACAATGATGTATAACAATGTTAATGTGTTTATGTATAATTCATATTTAAATTAAAGTTCATATTTTAGTTAAAAGCTACACCTACAGTACGTATATGAACTTGAATTTGAATCCAAACCCTTTTTCGTTCTTCTTCTTTAAATTCAAATATAAATTTCAATGCCACAACCTGTTTTCAACCACAATTCAAATGTAATTCAGATTAACAAAATGAACTGAAATTCAAGTTCATATATGTATTCAAAATCCTGAATTTTAGGATACGTATTTGAGAATTTCATTCTCAAATCAGTTCTGAATGGTGCACATCCCTAGTTCATATGTTAAATCATGCATTTTTTTTTTCAGAGTGAATACACACTGACTGCTCAGATAAATAACGTCAAAAATAATTTTCTTTTGTTGCTTAAGATTTTTGCACAGTCCTATACTGTATATAACAACTCAAACATTTTTTTATGTTATTTGTTTTAAAGAGGCTGCAATGTGTAACATTAACATCTGTATAAAGAGAAGGTTAGGCTTTTGGCTGACAGCAAGCAAAATGCAACAAATTGTATAATAATAATAATAATAATAATAATAATGAATGATTTTTGTTTGATGTTTAGAAAAACATTTATGGAACAAAGCAGACAATAAGGTATCTTTGCTAATTTTATATTGACAAACAACTAAACTGTCAAAATTATTTTGCAGGGAATAATCTTACTGACATTATAATAAAGCAAATATGAAAATAGTTGGAATCTCATTTACCTGTGATTATGACAAAGGTTCCATTCCCGAAGGTGACCTCATGAAGAAACACAGCAGCACAATAATACACTGCAGAATCTGACGGCTCCACGTTAGAAATAGTGAGGTTAAAACTCCCCTCTGCATTCAGTAAGGAGTAACGTTTTATGCTTTTATATTCCTTGTAAAATTCACCAGGTACGTAGAGAAGTGCTTTCGCCATGGGCTGGGGCTTCCGACCAACAGCTTGCTTAAACAAAGTAACAAAAGTTGTTTCTCCTTGACAGAAGCATGTCAGGGTCACACTGTCTCCAAGCTGAACCCTCATCAGGTGACTGGGCTGAACAACATCTGTAGTCAGTGCAGTGTCTGCAAAAACAGAAAAACAAAAAAAATCATAATCAAATAAGACATATAATAGTAATCTAAATAACTATTAACTATGATGCAGATTAAATGGCCAAATTCCACTGATCACATCATACAGATAAATGAAAATATTAAAATCCCAAAATAATTTATATTATAGGGCCTTACTAATGAAAATGAGAAGACCAAAGAGTCTGAACATTTTTGTGCTTCCACTGTTTAGAATAAACTGCTCTGCTGCTAAGTGAGAGATCATGGTCGTGGTCGGGATGAAAGGGCAGGAAACAGAGAGGAAACAGAGAGACACACATCAGGCTGATCTGATTGGCTGTTCACATGGAACTTAAGTAACAGTGAAAAAGCATTTTAATGTGCACTTACATGACGTTTATTAATTTACTCCTTAACATCCAGTTAAAATGAGAACAATTAGATAAACAGGAGCAGATACTGAGCATATAAAGTTCTTTGTACAGAGTGCTGAGATACTGTGGGAGAGCATTTGCTAATCATCTCTCTCAGACAAGCTCAGCACAGTATGAGTCTGTTATCTATCTGATATTAGACAGTCTCTCATACAGTAATAATAATTGATACTTTATTGGTCCCTGTGGAGAAATTGTCTTAACTTCTCTCTCAACTTGCTCTCTTTTTTTTAGAGTAAACAGAGTAAGTTGTCTGCGAAGGGCAGCCACCCATAGTGATGCCCAGTGAGCTGGGGGTTAAGGGCCTCGCTCAAGGACGCAGAGATGTGCTGTGGCTGGGTTTGAACCAGCGACCATCTTATTACAAGCACACAGGCATTAGATCTTCTAATCACACTTAAAAGGCAGATTAAATGTTCTTTCCACCATGCAAACAGAATGTAAATTGTAGCTTTACTGCTTAGATTTACATTCACACATTTGCATTTAAAACAAGCATTTTAAGTGATGTACATGAGAGTAAATGGTGAATCAGTTTATTTGCCACTCTACACATTACATTGGCGCCCATTATAAGTAACTGTACAGTGACATTGCAGTTCCTCAGTTGCTTTGATGCATTTCTGGAATCACCCTTAACATCTGCAAAACTGTAAGTGCATTTCCCAAAACAATTCGTGCAAACAGCACCACACAGATGGACTGTCTACAAAAAAAGTCATAGAGGCCACCAGCAGCCCGAATACCACACCGTAAGGCCGTATGTTAGGATGCTCTCTATGGCAGAGCGGTAGGAGGCCACCAGCAGCCCGCATACCAGACCGTAAGGCAGCATGTTAGGATGCTCTCTATGGCAGAGCAGTTGAAGGTCCCGATCAAGAAATCCGACAAGTTTCCCCAATAAGCCAGTAACCCCGCTTCATAGAACAGGCCACAGGACTGGTTTTGGTGAGATAGTCCGAGTAGTAGGTAGAAATCAGGATGGAGACTGAGTGTGGGTCTAACAGGTGAGCAGATGTAGGACAGAATGTAGAGCCCTCTGGTGGAGTGCCTGTGCATGACTGAATGTATGGTTTGGGTCTGATGGTCTGAATAGTTGGTAGAAATAGGCACCTTCCTACCTGATGTGGTAGGTCTAGATAAGGGGTCACCAACATGGTGCCCCAAGGATGCCCCCAATGACCACATGAGTTGCCCGTGGACCTGTTCTATAAAATAGCACAACTCACCAGCGAACATCATCTAAAATTTTATTTTGTCCTGTTTCTAATCTATCACATTTGCATTTATATAGATTTGAAATTGAATATAAAAAAGCATTTAAAACATGTTTATCATGCATGAAGTTTAGACATGTTTAGGAGGGCGTTTAAAACT
Organism: Brienomyrus brachyistius; assembly: GCF_023856365.1. Taxonomy (NCBI): domain Eukaryota; kingdom Metazoa; phylum Chordata; class Actinopteri; order Osteoglossiformes; family Mormyridae; genus Brienomyrus; species Brienomyrus brachyistius. The sequence goes on along the minus strand of NW_026043009.1, from coordinate 61,990 downwards.
GATATCAAACTTCGTATGGCTCAGTACCCGTGAAGTAGCTCTCCGTTTTAAAAAGGTTGGTGACCCCTGGTCTAGATCTTGCAAGTTTGTTTGTACTGGCTGTGTGAACATACTGTAGCACTGTTAAGAATATGCAACACAGCCTGAGTTGGGGATCTGCTGTATGCATCAGTAATATAATGCTTTGTCCTTTTCTAGGCTGTTCATTAAGACATAAAGCCTGAAAGTTTTCTGAATGGCATTAATGAAATTGAGCACTGCCCCCACCTGCTGGCCAATTTATTAAAACATTGAAATCGCTGTCTGCACAGGCTGACGTGTCATTTAAGTCTGATAATTTTCTATGAGTCAAACGGCAAGAAAATGACAAGAAGTTAAAAACATGGAGTTAGATGAAGGAGAAAAGATTACAAATTTGAAGATTATGAAATCAGGACATGTCAGCTAAGTCAGCCAAGGTGGGTCTTAAACATATGGACGGAAGTATGAGCGCTAAACTTAAACGGGTTCACTTGTAACCGCTGCCACCAAATTTCGTTAAATTGCTGGGGAGGTCCAGATACATGAGACAGGAATAGAAGGATTATTCTTTATTAATATACAGACGAGGGTTACAACCCTCCCTAGGGCAATAGAAGGGGATACCTGCCACGGGACATTCTAAAACGCTTAATGTGAAAATGCGTAACGCAACTTAATGTATTAAAACAGTCACCACAAATCACCAAATTTCTCGCGAATGTATCTGGCCATAAAGACTTACCTGACAAGAAATCAAAACCGAAATGCTAGGAATATGGACTTTAAGCCTTTTCTTTATGGGCGTCAATGGAGGGGAAAACGCTTGACGTAAGATGAAGTCCATATTCCTAGCATTTCGGTTTTGATTTCTTCCCTGGCATGGGTGACGGGTGCACCACGTTCCCAAAGCCACGTTAGCCTCGAGCGAACTGCCCGGAGAAACCGCTCACACCAGCGCTGCAACCCGATCTCCTCCCCTTTTAAACACACATTTCTATGGCGTTAAATTAGTGCCAAAAGTCGTGCGCATAAAAACAGAAAATCCATGCTCTCTACGCGCTCGCGATTGCACAGCACTCACTCACTCGCTCGCCGTTAAATTAGGGCCAAAAGTCGAACCACGCGCGTGCGTGTGCTCGAGTGCTGAAAACCCATCCCCTCTACGCGCTCGCGTCTGCACAGCACTCGCTCGCTCGAATTTCCCGCTTCGTCTTACCGTATATAAAAGAATGGGCCAATGTACGGTAAATTGCATTGTGAATAAAATTTCTTAATACAACATCACAAAACCAATTTAATAAATTCAAATCCTGGGAAGAACGCTCCTCAGATATTAGTTCTCGGGTTAGTGTTAGCAGACTATAGGCGAAACCACCTTAAGTGCTATCTGTTAATGTTTATTAAATTAGCATTAAAATGGAGAGGTTTATAATATCTTTTGTCCTTGTAGCTGCTAAATACACTCATTATTAAAGCCATAAAGTTGTCTGCCTACTACATTGGAATCTCCACTGAGTAAGTGTTTTTGATGGATTTTATTTAACTTTATTATACTCTGGTCCTTAGATCTAATGTCATACTTCTTCACTTATATTGTTTGTGAAAAGGTTTACCACGGTCAAACAGAGCAGCCACTACATCATCATACATGAACAAGCACCTCACAAAACAAAAACATTTCATTTTCATAATTAAAACTTTTGAATGGTAGGCCTAGTGTGTGGATCAGAGACAAGATCTTGACACCTCATTAACTATAATTTGTTCTGTGAACAGCTCAGATACCACCTTCTCGAAAGTCTTCTGCATAAAATAGAAATAGGATTCAGCGCGACTCCACTAAATTTGGATTACCTGGAGTTCCTTTGTCATCAGGAGCTGTATCTTCTGCAGGCCCTGTCTAATCACATTGAAGTACCTCCTGCTATCACCCTGGCTTTGCAAGAGCTCTTTGACCTTGTGAGGGCACATCTGGAACGTCCAGCCCCATGTGTCACACAGGAAGTCGCTGCCACCAATAGACGACCCAAGATTTTGATTGAAGAACAATGTTTGAAAGAAATGCTCCATACTCAACTTCCTGTGCCTTGCATAGCCACACTGATGGGTGTTTCAAGAAGAACAATCTTAAGAAGAATAAAAGAGTATGAGCTCTGTGTTAGGGAACTTGACAATTTGGTTTCTTCTGTCAAGAATGATCTACCAAATGCAGGCTACAGGATAGTCAATGCAGGCTGCAGTCAATGGGCTACAGGGTTCGGTGGAGAAGAGTTGCAGCCTCCATGCATAGGGTTGATTCCATGCGCATCATATAAAGGTTGTCAAGTCTTGGCTGTGTTGTACGCAGAATGTACCAGGGCCTTTGTCTCTAGTACACGTGGACACAAACCACAAGTTGATCCGGTTTGTATTACCAGCAAATTTATTTGGAGTAAACCCTGGGTGGATTGGTGTGAGGTGGTGGTGGGGCTTTGGAGAAGATTTCCTGCCGATCAACACTAGCAACTTATATCTATCTGTCATGGAGGTCTCGGGACTCACAGATATTCAGAGACATGTGGATAGTTTACCAGTGGTTTTCAGCAGGAAATAGTTATTACTACAAATTGTCACCCCCCCCCCCGCCCCCCACAGAAACTGGATCTGGCTATAGTGGGAAAATCTTTTTTTTTTTTTTTATTTGTGAGAACTTGAAAGCAAAACAAAACTTGGAAAAAATATATGCTCATTCACCAATTTTCTAATCTGGGGTCTAAAGTGGTCAGGCTTGCAAGTGTATTTGGTTATTTGTCTATCCTAGCCTGTTGCAGTGTATATTTCCTGTATATTTTGCATGTAAAAAATGTTGTTTGTTATGTCAGTGCTTAATATTATCATGTAGTCTTCATGAACTTTCTTCATCTTGGCCAGGGACTGCATTTGAAAAGTAGCCACTTGACTAAAATTGGCACATTTTCAGAAATGCCAGCAACAATACTGATAATGAACACCCCTCTAACTGACTCTCAGTTGGTTTAGAAAAAAGACTTTTAAGAGAAAAGAAAGCCTTCCTTTGGTTTTGCATTTTTCTCTTTTTTGTTGGCTGTGCACAATATATTAGAAGAATACCTTACAATTATATTAGTTAAGAAATAACAGATTGCGTATATACAATATTAAGGTGATAACAACAACCCTCACTGTCTCTAGGTGCTGCTTCAGACAGGGCATTCTGCAGCAGGGACACCACCCGTCGTGCAGCATCCAGCAAATCTCCCTATCACAACAGCCCACATAACAGAATAACATTAGTGTATGATTCAGTAGGGCTAGTCCAGGTCTGGAAAGTAGTTGGGCCAGATTTTTAAACCAAGAAATTTAGCTGGGCCAGACATTTTCAGCGGCCCAGTAAGCAACAGGTAATGGCATTTTAAACAAACACAAATCAAGGTTATTTTAAAAAACTACAACTGAACAGAATCTGAGAGCAATATTTTTTTTCACTTCTGAAATGAGAAAAATATTTTGGTCGTATCTGACCTAGACGCATCCCAAAGAAAAAAAATGCCTATTAGATGGTAAACAGACATAAAGAAAAAGGGAAAAATCGTCTATAATCATCATCCGCTTATACTGTGGTGATCCATTTCACCCACACAGGCATGATCACCATTAGCGGTTTTCACATTATTGTCGAGGTGACTATTCACTTTACCTCTGCTTTCTCCGACATCTTCCTGATTCTGCCGCCAACAAGGGGCTCATAGGGTGGAGACTGAGGGTGTTAAACAGACCAATCTTTTGTCACTGAATGCAACAAATAATGTATTTATCTGTCAAAAGTCCAGCACCAGGAAAAGCAACAGAGTGACAGTAGAAACTGTAATAATAATGGAAGTGCGCCGCCCTACAGGGAAGGAGGAGTGATGGGAGTCCCGGTGGTGGCTAAGCGCGCGTGGGGAGAGGCGTCGTACTGTGAGGCTTCATGAACTTCCGATGGGGCAGTGCTGTCATACAGCGGGGAGCCTGAGAGGGGCACTGTGGCCGGGTGCGAGAGCCCTGGGTAATGAGTTGTAGAGCTGCGCAGTGTCACGATCGGGTACAAGCAGGCAGGCGATCGTGCGGGCAAGGCGTGCAAGGAGCAAGCGGACAGGCAAAAACGGGAGTTTAATTAGGAAGCGCGGACGGGGAAACATCTCACGCATACAAACATCAATGACAGACACTGGACTCAGGTAAGACACGGACTGAAATACACAGGACTGAGCAAATTAACTAGATACAGCTGGGTACAAATCGGGAGAAAACACGTGGGTAATCAGGGGGCGTGGCACACAGGAGGAGCGGACGAGCCGGGCATGACACGCAGGAACTGAGAGCCCAAGCTGTTGGACATTCCACTGGACTAGGAGACTGGGGTGAGTGAGGAGGAGCTCATTGACCACAAACTGGGATACTGGCTGTGTGTGAGCAATGGGGTGGAGATTAAGGAAAGACGTTAAATCAGCATGCAGTGTTGCCTGGAAACAACAACAAATATACTAGTGTCACTGTACTAAAACAATATCAAAATAATGCCTATTTTTTATTCATTTTACTTGTAGAGTGCAAAGTACAAAGGAAAACAAAGAGTAACTATGGCGAAATAAATCAAAGCATGTCCCAGAATGATGGGCCTGAATGGATCAGGACAGAAGAAGGCGAAAGTCCTGTTAACGAGGTGAGACGATGCAGACACAGGCCAGGATGTGGGTATAGGCGAGAACAAGAGGGAAGACGGGGGCCCGAGACTCAGCATGGGGACAGGTGGGGGAGGGGAGGCACGGGCTCACCTGGAGCTGCTCCCGGAGGTGCCGCTATGACTCATGGGTAACATGCCGGAATGGGACGGCACCTGTAGGCTGGACCAGTTGTCATGGGAGGGCAACATGGACAGACAGGTAGACGAGCTGTCTGAATAAGCAGCTGCAAGTATAAAACAATAAATGAAGCAGGTATGTGGTGGGCAGTGTTACAGCGTCCTTAATATGGTCAATACAGAAAAGGCATGTTATCATGTTATGTATATACTGCCTCCAGTTACTTAATGCCTAACTTTAATACATTGATTGATTTGTTCACTGCTGCAGCCTGTGTCAACTTTCCTTTCAGACAGATGTAAAGTCCATTCTGTTTTTGTTCTGTGTAGTTTTTTTTGAACAGCATATGGCTGAATTCTGTTAAACCTCAGACTGAAGAAAATTGTGTTAATTGAAAAGCAAATATCAAAAACTCAGTCTGCAGGAATGTTTTTCTAAATATTTCTGTGGACTTTTGGAAATTTCACGAAATTCCATTGCTCCATTACATAAACACTGAGTGAGATTTCATTCCCATTACTGCAACGTATGAAGAGGATTATGACTTATTACTTTAGGTTATCGGACTGAGTGAGTTTTGGAAATTTGCTCTTCGATAACTGAAGCAGTGCTGTGAATGCAGAGGTTATATGCGTCGCATATCAACAGAACTGTATGTTTATGTCTTGTCTTAATTATTTTGATTAAATGTCTAACTATTCCCAATATGTGTGAACATACTTGGCCAAATAAAGCTGATTCTGATTCAGTCAGAGGGTAATCGTCGGTGTGCTGTACTATCGTGGTGACCCACACAGAGAGCTTAGGACCATGATTTCAGTGTGTGCTTGTGTGAGGGGACAGGCAGGGCGGCGGCTCACTGGGTGATGCACTCCTGTGGGTATAGGGGCTGGGATAGGGGGCGGAGCAGTTACTCCTCAAGGAGGAGTAACAGTCACAGCCGTGGGGGGAGGAGAGGGAGAGGGTGCTCCCAAACTGGGGGTGTGGGTTTGATGAAGAGCAGAGAGACCCTGAGCCTGGGATGAACCAGCTGCCTACTGAAACGAAAGCGGATAAAGACAGAAACTAGAACCTCAAACTAAACAACACAAACAACAATATCAAGTTATATTCAATCATTAAACCGTTATATATTTAATCTAAACAATAGTAATAAATATCGTTCCGATTCAAAATATCATTTACGGGTGAATCTTATGACTTGCATTGGGAAACAGGAAACGGGCCAAGCTGCAGGGCCAGTTCAAAGGCATAGTGCGAGGCGCCCAGAAAGGGGGCGAGGTCTGGGCGGAGTCAGCTAAAGAAGAAAAAGGCCTGACCTTTTTCTGGATGCTGTGGACTGTGTTTGTGTGTGAGCTGCAGCTGCATGTTCCTTACATTTTTTTTATTAACACCAGCACCGTGAGGTTTGGCCTGGACTGGGTCCTGTCCTGCACGGTTGAAGACATGTTGACTGATGGTCAGCCCGTGTTCTGTTGGATCCCACAGAAAGGAAATGGGAATCCCGTTTGGATCGGATGCTGACAGTTGAAAAAAAACTCATGTCTGTGTGTTATGAAAGAATATCAATAAATGTTTCCGAAAGGGGATGACTCATTTGGTAATTATTTACGGCTTATGTTATGGCTGAGAAATTTACAGTCTTTACTAAAGTCTGACTTCTTTCGAGTCACCTTTAATATAGATTGGACACTCTCTATGCTATGTACAATACTTATATAGATGGTACATGTTTACTTGCTTGCACAGATGGTTGATTAGGTAATTAGTGTAAGTGTGTGTGTGTGTGTGTGTGTGTCCAATCGCATGTATGTCCAAGGTCCATAGTAAGTAATATACACTGATCAAGAGATGCCTGAAAGTGGATGAAAGAGGACATTAGTGGGTGTATCACTTAGTGTAACGGGTGCAGGAAAATGAGCAGGACTGCAAGCCATATAATGACCCACTGTCCTTATCTAGCTCTTAATACAGTATGCATACAGTGATGTATCTACAATGGACAGCTACTATAAGCAGATAGCACAGTACAGGTGCTTAATCTGTATGCTATTTCCATCCATCCATTGTCCAAACCGCTTATCCTACTGGGTCACAGGGGGTCCGGAGTCTATCCCGGAATCAATGGGCACGAGGCAGGGAAGAACCCAGGATGGGGGGCCAGCCCATCACAGCTCACACTCACACACCATTCACTCACACATGCACACCTACGGGCAATTTAGCTACTCCAATTAGCCTCAGCATGTTTTTGGACTGTGGGGGGAAACCGGAGGAAACTAGCAGCTTTGTGTGGTAATTGTTTGTATTAAAAATACATTGGATCAAGTCAAATTATTTTTATGAAGAATTAACATCTAAAAGCTGCTAGTAGACCGTGGGAAAATAATTTTTCTATTTTCTTGCTGCCATCTCGTGGCCAAAAGTAGGTATTGCAATTTCCATCATATGTAAGAGGGCCTGCCCATCAGAGTAATGTACATCCTGTGACATGTATTGACTATCAAGACAAACTGAAACACGGTGTATTAGGCTGTCAATGAGTACTGGACTAGGGTGAAAAACTGCCTGATAATCTACCTATTAACTAGAAGAGTACAAACTGGAGACGGATCCCCTAATACAGAGGGATTAACGTCTGTGCCACATCCAGAACCATTCAGTGTAGGAGTCTGGTGGTTCTACTGGATACTGACAAGTACCCAGCCCCTTTGTTCCCTCTGATAATCATCAGTCCTCCTCTGAATGCCTTCACCACTCTATTCCTGAATAGGTACACATTTAAATATGCTAGCAAGATCAAGGTATTGGGATAACTGTTAGGTTCGCTGTTAAGAGAGTTGCAGTGAAAACCATCATACACAGTGGCCCTTTCTGGATAAGATTACCTCCCTCTGATCTAACAGGTCAAGATCAAAGCAAGGTGCATTGCAATGTCTGACACCCAGCACACTACAGCATATAAAATACAGGTATCCATCGCCTTCCGCATTTGGAACCAGGACCACTTGTTGCAAGTCAATTTGGGCGTATCTCAAGTTATACGAGAGAGGCAAGACATTAAGGACAGTATACACAGTACTGAAATAATAATGTACATATTAAACCACAGCACTTAATAAACAGATACTGCACTTACATTTCACAAAAAAAAAATAAAGCACAGATTGCACTAAGAAATCAAAAGATGCATGTGCTAGCAAACAGTGGGAGCTGAGGAAGAAGCAGTGGTGAAATACTTTATTGTACAGTACAGTAAGTTTCTTTTTATAGAATGAAATAGCATACAGGGGGCGGCATGGTGGTGCAGTGGTTAGCACTGTTGCCTCACACCTCTGGGACCCGGGTTCGAGTCTCTGCCTGGGTCACATGGGTGTGGAGTTTGCATGTTCTCCCCATGTCGTCGTGGGGTTTCCTCCCGCAGTCCAAGAATATGCTGAGAATATGCTGAGGCTAACTGGAGTTACTAAATTGCCCGTAGGTATGCATGTATGAGTGAATAGTGTGTGAGTGTGCCCTGTGATGGGCTGGCTCCCCATCCTGGGTTGTTCCCTGCCTCGTGCCCATTGCTTCCGGGATAGGCTCCAGACCCCCCACGACCCAGTAGGATAAGCGGTTTGGACAATGGATGGATGGATGGAAATAGCATACAGATCTTATAAGCACCTGTACTGTGCTATCTGCTCATAGTAGCTGTCCATTGTAGATACATCACTGTATGCATACTGTATTAAGAGCTAGACAAGGGTCATTATATGGCTTGCAGTCCTGCTCATTTTCCTGCACGCGTTACACTAAGTGATACACCCACTAATGTCCTCTTTTATCCACTTTCGGGCATCTCTTGATCAGTGTATATTATTTACTATGGACCTTGGACATACATGCGATTGAACGCACACACACACTTACACTAATTACCTAATCATCCATCTGTGCAAGCAGGTAAACATTTACCATCTATGTAAGTATTGCACATTGCATAGAGAGTGTCCAATCTATATTAAAGGTGACTCAAAAGAAGTCAGACTTCAGTAAAGACTGTAAATTGGCAGCCATAACATAAGCCGTAAATAATTACCAAATGAGTCATCCCCTTTCGGAAACATTTATTGATATTCTTTCATAACACACAGACATGAGTTTTTTTTCAACTGTCAGCATCCTTCTCGATTGTCAGAAGCTCTGCGCTAGAGGGAGGTTTACTGGTCTTATACTCTTCTGGCACCTTGTGTGATTCCTGACTTGGGACATCAGTTTGGCTCCTTCTGTATGTGGTTTACATTGTATTTGTTCTTTAAAGTTGCCCCTTCAGAATTAGACAGTGTAACCAGCTTGCCACATATTGCCTGGATGACATAAGGTCCGGTAAAATCCGGTTCCGTTCTTCCTCCTTTCCGTCCCCGCTTCCTCATGTTGAACAGAAGCGCCTCATCTCCAACATGATAAACTGTGTTTTGGTACCTCTTTTGTATTCGTTTACCACATGCCTGCTTCTGTTTTTCCTGTGACTAGGAGATGTTTTCAGCTGTTGTTGCTTATTGTCTCAACTACTTTATTTTTTTCATCAAAAAACGTGCCGTAGCTTTTCTCATCGGGAAGAATAATTGTGGAAAGCTGAAGTGGAAAAACATTCATAGCAAATTATTATTATTCACAGATCATTATAAAGAGTCATTTTCTAAAAGCATTAAGAACAATGTAATTTGCTGTTTCAAGATATGTTTTTAAATAACTACTTGTCAGTCATAAGAAACTCTTCAACACACATGATCCGATCTTGCCACAAATCATTTTTAATCTCACTTTTGTTGCCAGCAGTTCAGACATTAATGGCTGTGTGTTGAGTTATTTTGAGGGGACATCAAATTTACACCATTATACAAGCTGTACACTGATTACTTTACATTCTATCAGAGTTTCATATCTTTAACGTTGTCCCTTGAAAAGATATAATAAAATATTTACAAAAATGTGTGGGGTGTACTCACTTTTGTGAGATACTGTATATTAAGGGATTGATTGTCAATAATATCAGTAATTCCTGATGTAATGTTAAAAGAATAGAGCCTGTCTCACACAGTTCTAAAACAACCTCAAAAACAGACTTACCATTTTATGTCATCATTCGTTTTCTCATCCAGGCCATTGGTTTGGGGATGATATGCAGCAGTGATCAACGGCAGAACAGGGGCTCTGAACGCAGTATGGATTAAAAAGGAATTAACCATCTCTCTCAATATAAAATTAGGATCATTTATTCTCTACAGAGGCCCCCATAGAATAGTGCATCCATCCCCTCACTCATGTTTAGACAGACGTAAGGCAACAGGCCAATGACATTCAGAACAGCAACAACATCAACAATTGTACAGCTAGTTTTAAAATTTAATAAAAAAGACAAACCAATTAGGTAATATTAATGAAATTATTAAAATGTGCAGATTAATAGTCAGAAATAATTTGCGATTTTAAGAGCGGAAAGGATACATTAAAACTCAATTACATTTATCCCTTAATAATATAAAAAGGTTTTTGAATTTTACATCATGATAAATGCGAACTATATGTGATTACTAATTACTGTTGACTAATTTCCTGTCTGGACGTTTCCCTCCTCATTGTTAAAAGTCATTATATGTCTGGGTGCCAGTCAGTGGAAGCACACAGACATGTTGGCCAGCTGTCATATTCATTCAGCACCAGCCCATCAAGTAGAGAATTCAGCACCACGGACAGTGACCTGTGTTACAATGACATCAGGTCATTGGCTCTAAATATTTTTCTAGAAATAACTAAATGGCTCTATTGTAGAAATTTCCAGCCAGAGTCTTGTGGTGCGTTCGTTTTTCTCTCGGAACTTGGAAATTCCAAATTGGGTGACATCACATCCAACAATCTCCCGTTCAAGCTAGCACAACTCGGAACAAACATGGCTGCCTCCATGAATACGCTGCTGTGTTGTTGCTTTATATTTTAGCAGTTATGGAGTAAGATTATTATTTCAGACAAATAAACAAGAAACAGGAACTAGTCAAACCACATTAAAAGCTTTATAAAGTATTTTAGTACATTCATAGCGATATTCTTTTTTCGAGAGGCAAACAAACTACAAACAAACCAAAAACACTAACAAGTCTGGTAAAAATCTGATATTGCATGTTAGGATACTGTTTACGGTCACAATATGGTATTCTCTAAATCGAACACGTGCAATTACATTAATAATTACTAATAATTATAAATAATAATAATAATAAATGGGCGGTATGGTCGTGCACTGGTTAGCACTGTTGCCTCACACCTCTGGGACCCAGGTTCAAATCTCCGCCTGGGTCACATGTGTGTGGAGTTTGCATGTTCTCCCCATGTCGTCGTGGGGTTTCCTCCGGGTACTCCGGTTCCCCCCCACAGTCCAAAAACATGCTGAGGCTAATTGGACTTGCTAAATTGCCCGTAGGAATGCATGTGAGAGTGCATGGTGTGTGTGAGTGTGCCCTGCGATGGGCTGGCCCCCCATCCTGGGTTGTTCCCAGCCTCGTGCCCATTGCTTCCGGGATAGGCTCCGGACCCCCCGTGACCCAGTAGGATAAGCAGTTTGGAAAATGGATGGATGGGATAATAATAAATTTAACAAAATAAACATTTTTAAGGATTTGTAAAATAGAATTAATGTTGAGTGTGTAAGCCGCCATGTTGAAATTACGTCACAGGGGCAACTCGGACAAGAAGATTCTGTCAGACATTAACGTCATAAAAGAGGCGTTTCTAATGGGAAGTGATGTTTTTCGTGACGTTTTTGTCCGAGTTGGAGTGAAATAATCAAACGCAGCATGTGTTCCTATTTGAAGAGAATATTCTATTTTTATTCTAAGGAACTACAGAAAATCAGCTCTGCATGTGATCTCCCCTTTACTGCTCGAGCAGGGCACACGCACATCAACAAGTGTCAAGGCAGCAAGTGCATGCAAACAACTTCTCAGGACGGTTACAGTATAGGACCTTCAGAAAGAGCCAGACTGCGGCGTCATTCAGAGATTCCATTGTCTAAGGCTTGCACTAAAACATTACAGCATATTTAAACAAAGTAGCATGGCACCTGTGTCAGAATCCCTCCCTGCCTTGTTCTGTTCTCTCTTTGTTGTCCCCATTTAGCCAGCACATGTCACTGGCCATCCTGACTCCTCTTTTGATTGTGGGTTTTAAGGATATCAGTGGGTCTGTGTTTTCATAATTGTCCCCCAGGCCACCATGCTGCTCAGCCCTTGATTCCAACTACAGTTGCAATCAGGTGGTTCTCAATCTACTAGGACTGTATAACAGGATTGGCCACCTGTTCTACCTTTACTCGTTCAGCCGCATTCATGAGTCTGGCCTATAGGTTATTCAAATTTTGTCCTGCCAAATTTACCGGACAGGAGGTGGACACTGCAAATGAATGTGTGAATACTCCAATACCTACATCTTTACAAGTTACCTGAAGTGGTTTGGTAAATGATTGTGAGGTTGGAAGTCCTTCTTGATGTCTGTTTGCAGCTCATCCACCAGCAACTGCACGAGTTGTCGCTCCCAGAGGGAATCCCACTCTCGGTCCGCTGGAGGGTCCATCTCACTGTAGCTGGAGTATGTTTCCATCAGTCACTTGGCGTGGGGCTCACAGAATTTACCAGGCTCCTGTTTAATCTGACGCACCTTAGTCCAGTCCATGCATCTGGGGAACTTCTCTGAAAATCTCTGGCAGATTCTTTGCAGCTATACTTGATATTGGGTACTTGCCGCAACTAAGTAATGGGTTGTTGAATCAAAGTCCCGTTCCATGTCAAAAATAACCCCATTTTAGGGTTTTGTTAAACAACTGGTCTAATTTGGATGCAGAGGTTCTGCACGGAAGGCCCAGTCTCTGAAGGGCTGTGGCATAGCGAGGCCTGTTCTGCCTGGAATCCGGCAGGTCACTGGCAACATCCCCCAACTCCTTCATCTATAAGGTCGGGAAACCAGAACGTTTACTCCCCCTTATGGATAAGGACATACCAACGTTGGGGCAACTCCTGCTGCCTGAGTCTTCAACCAAGTCCAAAACAAAAGTATACAATGTTAGGAAGGGTAATTCAATGGTATGAGACTGAAACTAGAAACTGTAAATCGGATGGAGTTAAATAGCAATACTGTGGAAGAGGCATGGGAATTTTTTAAAAGCACATTGTTGCAAGTGCAAAAGAACTTCATACCCGTTTCCAGAAAAACTAAATCTAGGAAACTGCAACCAAGCTGGTGTCATGACCTGCTTGTACGATCCTCGTGTGTGCCACGCCCCCTCATTAACCATGTGTGCTGCCCCGATTGTAACCAGCTGTTTTCTGTCAGTTTGAGTAGTCCTGTGTATTTAGTCCACATTCAAGTCTGTTTCCCCAGTCCTGTCATTGAAATCTCTCGCTGTTGGTACCTGTTTTCATCAATAAACCCTCATTCCCGACTCTCCGTTTCCCGGATCCTTGATTCCTCGCTTCCTGCCTGTTCGTCCAGCACGCGATGTCACAGGTGGTTTACTACGAAAATTAAGAATAAAGTCAGGAGCAAAAGGGCTTTCTTCCACAAATGGAAATTAACTAATGATTTCAAAATAAAGCAGGAGTATCTAAGTCTACAGGTTTAGTTAATAACAGTTATAAGGATGACGTTAAAAGTTTCTTCCAATATTTTAACTCCGAAAGAGCTCTAAAAGCTGAAAATCACTCATTTGCAGGATAGTAAGGGCCTTATAATTGAAAATGAAATTGATATAAATGAGTTTAATGATTATTTTACAATGGCTGTTCACAGTAGAATAGCTTACCACCATTTAGTACAAATACAACGATGTCTATGACCAATATATGTATAACTGAGGCTGATGTGGTACAAAGCCTAGCTAAGCTCAAAATAAATAAATCGCAAGGCCCTGATGGCATCTTATCTATAGTTTTAAAAGAGATGAGGGGTATTATTAGCCAACCTTTAACTTTACTATTCCAGAAATCATTATCTGCTGGTGTGGTATCTTCTGATTGATGTTAGATCATGTCTCATGTCCAGAGAGGCTACAACAGGATCTGGATTTAATTAGCGACTGGGCTCATACGTGGCAGATGAAATTTAACATAGATAAATATAAGGTAATCCATGCAGGGAGCAGAAATATAGTAAATATAGTAAAGTACAGATATTTTATGGGTTCCACTGAAATAAAGGTAGCTGATTACGAGAAAGATCTCGGTGTGTATGTTGATACTTCCATGTCCCACTCTTGCCAGTGTGGGGAAGCATTAAAAAAAGGCAAAAGGATGTTGGATTAAACTCCACACACCTAGAGATGTAAGTCAAGAGAAGTGATGCTACGATTATATAATTCCTTGGTAAGATCCCACCTAGAATACTGTGTGCAGGTTTGGTCACCATACCTTCAGAAGGACATTGCTGCCTTGGAAAAGGTGCAACGTAGGATGACTAGAATGATTCCTGCACTTAGAGGAATGTCTTATGAGGAGAGGTTCGCTGAGCTGAATCTGTTTAGCCTCAAGCAAAGGAGACTATGGGGGGACATGATCCAGGTATATAAGATTCTAACAGGTCGGGATGCTGTTCAGCCAAATGACCATTTCAATATTAATTTAAAATACTAGAACTCGTGGCCATAGTGGAAATTAGCTGGAGAACATTTAAAAATGAATCTGAGGAAGCACTTCAATTCAATTCAATTTTATTTATATAGCGCTTTTAACGACATGCATTGTCACAAAGCACTTTACATTTAACCGGCCAGAACCCCACCAAGCAAGCCTGAGGCGACAGTGGCAAGGAAACTCCCTCTAGCAGGAAGAAACCTTGAGTGGAACCTAGACTCAGAAGGGGACCCCATCCTCCTCTGGGCGACCAAGGAGCATGAAACTGCATTTACATTGACATTCATTAGAGTTCATATAGTTATAAAGTCCCAGTTGGTTTCATGTAGTTATATCCAGGAGTCCAGGTGCGGGTTCACACGGTGTAGTCGGCTCGGTATCAGCTCGAAAAAGAGAAGATGGAGAAGAGTTATTGCCCTACACCTAACCGGCAGGACTAAAGCAACTATGACAGCCTGCCTAAAAGAGTGACCTGGAAGGAAGCACAGGCATGAGGGTTTACAGAGGTTTTGGCGTCAAGCCACCTCCCATCCACAGCTTAAGTGATCGGCGAGAGTGGCAGGACGACAGCACCAATCCCCCCTTTCCCCTTCAATCTCAAATAACTATGAACCTCCAGATTTCCCATTCACCTTAGAAAAGAAGATTTAACTATCCAAAAGACTGGCGAAAGAGGTACATCTTAAGCCTTGACTTAAAAGCAGAGATTGTGTCTGAGTTCCGAACACTAATAGGAAGTTTATTCCATAGCTGTGGTGCTTTATGAGCAAATGCTCTTCCCCCAAAGGTAATGTTCTTTATTCTGGGTACGGATAGAATACCTCCATCTCGTCATCTAAGTGTATGATTCGGAACGCAAATGAGGTCACTCACATACTGCGGTGCAAGACCATTTACAGCTTTATAGGTTAAGAGCAGTGTTTTGTAGTCAACACGAAATCTAACTGGCAGCCAGTGCAGTGAAGATAAAATTGGGGTAATATGATTATATGTTTTAGTTTAACTATTGCTAGTAGCGGTTCAATCAATGCTGGGAGCATCGCTGAATAATTTTGATGGAACAGGGTCTAGCATACAAGTAGATGAATTTGAAGATAAAATTAAGTACATCAGTTCTGACTGGTTAACCAATATTCAATATTCAAAATGTTCTGTTTAATTGAGCATATTTTTGGTCAAAAAGTTTCATAAAGTCGTCACTGGAAAATAACCAGTGGTCTGGTTATTAGTCAGCTTGGACACCATAGTAAATAGGAATCTAGGATTATTTTTGTTTATTTCAATTAGTTCTGATAGATACTAGATGATTTGGCGGCACTAAGAGCCTTTTTGTAGCTACCCATAGCCTCTTTCCATGCTAGTTCGAACACCACTAGTTTAGTATGATGCCACTTACATTCTGTAAGGACATAAAACTTATAGGTCCTGCAGGCCCCAACTCTGATCAGCCTGCATCAGTCTATTTCAGAGCTCCGCTGGCCCAGGCAAGACTGGACTCAACTCGTCAAACCACCCCTTTTAAGGAAGGCAAATGCCTGCCGGCTCCTGAGAGACTGGATAGGAATAACTGGAGCAGCACAGAAAAAGCAAGACCTTTCACCCCCGGAGTGACCAGAGTTCCACAATCAATCCACAGCAACAACAGCTGTCAGCCTCCAGACACAGACACCTTTTCCACTATAAACAGGATAACTCAGCACACATAGATGTTAGGGACAAATACACGCATGTTTGGTCTCGTTTGAATAGGCATGAGACGAGGAGTATTATACTCTCAGATTTAAGGCAGTATAGCTTTTCCTAAGAGAAATACAGAAACTTCGGCTCAACCCACCAAACTGAGAGAGATTCTCTCATGGTAGAACAAGGGAATTACAACCACCCCCTAAAGTGATCTGATTGGCTGGGGACTTGAGAACCAAGGTCAGCAATGCCCCTAAAATTAACCATTGACCGAAATTAGTCAGTCTTCAGAAACATGCCATCACCTGGTCTGGATACTTAAGGAAGGGCTTCAGAAGTAGTCGGGGAGTCACTCTGTAATCAGAGCTCCCGCAGAGAACTGGGTGAAAGTCTATCTGTAGTCAGATACTTTCCACAGAACTTTGTTCACTCTCAGCTGAGGAATGTGATTGTTTAATATTGTATTTGTCCAAATGTATTTACAAGTATGTGTCCACATGTCAATAATTGTATATTGTAGTATTTTTAATAAATGTTGTTTCGATTACTTTATGACTGTCTGATTTGCTAACTTCTTCATAAACTTTCCAGATTGGACTTCTATCCTTATTAGGACTATGGTGGTAAATACTATCTTGCAGCCTCTGGGTTAAATCCCATTTATTTATCCGGGTCCCAAACTTGACTGCCCAAGTTAAGTTAGGTGGATACCAAAACTACACCTCTGGAGTTCGCACACGCTGATGACAGGTACCGGTCTACCCTCTGAGGGGCGTACACACTATGTTCCTAGGCACCGGGCATAGTCCCTGAGACGCTCACATGGTAAGACAATGGGTGGCATCGGCGGAGGCCCAAAGTAAACCTCGTACAACCTTTTTTATTTTTAACTGAGCAATTTTCTCTAGTGGAATTAAGCATAGATGCTAAATAATCCGTAATGCTATCAAGTTCAGCAGAATTCGACATTAGTTTGGTTGAAAACGATAGCTCAGGGAGGTTATCGATAAAGTTACTTGCTGTATTTGACGTGATTGTACGTTTGGCGAGTCGGGGGGCTAATATTTTGAGCAAGGGAAATATTGAACGCAATAAGATGATGGTCAGAGATAATACTGGACTGAGGCAGTAGAGTTGAATACATGATATGAAGACAACTGGATCACAACTGGATCACGGGGGAATCATAAGCAGGGAAGAACACACAGGCAAACAGCAGCAGCAACATTAAAGGCAGGACTGAGAAGCACATTTATACAAGGCTAAGCAGGGAGCAAACTAGAGGCACCTGAAATGAGTAACACAAGGGCAGGAAGGAGAGGTAAAACAAACGCGGAACAGGCATGGCACGTTATACCACACTAGGGAGGAAACGGGAGGTTCAGGAGGGCAGGGTGTGGCAGGGATCCGTTTAAAAATTTAATTTTGGCTTGTACAAACCTTGGTAAAAGCTGCAAAAGATCGATCAACCACTTTCTGAGCTATTGTCTTAACAAACAAAGCATCTGTTGGGGTGGCGGTGTCTGGGGAATACCATGTGTAATACACCTTGTGAAGATTTATATGTAAAACAAAATATTTTTTGATTCTATCACACATATAGAAATTATCCATCCATCCATTTTCCAAACCGCTTATCCTATTGGGTCGCGGGGGGTCCGGAGCCTATCCCAGAATCAATGGGCACGAGGCAGGGAACAACCCAGGATGGGGGGCCAGCCCATCGCAGGGCACACTCACACACCATCCACTCACACACACACACCTACGGGCAATTCAGCAACTCCAATTAGCCCCAGCATGTTTTTGGACTGTGGGGGGAAACCGGAGTACCCAGAGGAAACCCCACAACGACATGGGGAGAACATGCAAACTCCACAGACATGTGACCCAGGCGGAGACACGAACCCGGGTCCCAGAGGTGTGAGGCGACAGTGCTAACCACTGCACCACCATGCCGCCCCTTATAGAAATTATTCTAGGTTTAAATAGTAATTTAGCTGAGTAACTAGGCTGAAATTCTAGATAGTTGCAATTTTAAGAATTATTACTATTATTCACAGCTTTTAAGCATGCAGTTGGATGACGGATGGATGGATATTCAGCCACCAGGAATGCCAATTGTTGTTAAGAGGATCAAAGTCTGCAAAGTAGTATGCAGGGTTTAAGGCCAGAACACAGCATACTCTCCGACAGAAAGCATAAAGTTCACTGGGGGAATTTCTGTGGCCACTGCCTGAACAGCATGTGTGGAGAATGTTTATGAGGGTCGAGCCATGCAGAGCTGCTGGCCCTGGCATGTAATGATGAATCACAAATCAGTTAAAAATCGGTGCAAATGCATGAAGATTTAAACCGGCTGATGTGGAAAATGAATCACTATTGTAGGAGTACTTCACAGTACTTTAACAGAAAAACTGGTGTAATATTACATTTGATTTCACAATGTGAGTTTGACGTCAGATGTCACTGCGTATCACGTCGACATCGTACGTCAGTTTTTGGTTTTGAGCGAACGCGAGATGATGAATGAATTTGAAACTGAGGACGGCACAGTGGTTAGTGCTGGCTTCGGTCCAGGGCCCTTTCTGTGTGGAGTTCGCATGCTCTCCCCGTTTTCGCCGGGGACTCCAGGTTCCTCCCACGGTCCAAAAGCATGCAGGATAGGTTGACTGGTGAGTCTAAATTGGCCCTGTAGTTGTGTGAGTGTGTGCGACCTGCGGTGTGTAGGTGACTGCCTGGGCTTGGTTCCTGTCTGCGCCCCTTGTTCCCGGGATAGGCTCCGGTCTCCCCCGCGATCCCAGTTGGGATTAAGTGGTTTCAGAAAATGGATGGATGGACGCACTGCCCGATCTTCAATTGGCGGTGTGGCAGCATATTAGCTTTCCGGTAATCACAAACGAGGAGGAAACAGCGAGAAAAGCACAGACAAGACATAAACTGCATGCAAACATTGTAATAGACTGATAACATACACAAACAGGTCCACTGGCACCACCGTGAGCTGAGTGAAGATTATTAAAAGGGCAAAGCACGCTAAAAAGCTGCACATGCAAACCTTAGCTTATTTATTTGATTTATTTTTTTTTATTTACTTATTTTGATTTGGGATTTTTTTCAACAGTATTTTATTCAAATTCAGTTGCACTGTTCACAACAGTGTCAACAGTTCAGAAAGATAAATATAAGAATATTTTTGAATATATTTGTCTGCAGCTCATTCTGCAAAAAATGAGAAAATTGAACTCAGAATCGTGAATCGTATCAAATGGTGAGTTGAATGTATCGTTACATCCCTAGTTCTTACAGTAGTACTATGGTATGGTGGAGCCACATGACAGGAAGGCAGTACATTGCGAAGTCTGTTAAGAACATCATTCGCACTGAACTGCCCTCCATTGACCAGCTGTACTTTAACTGCCACAGTAACAAGGTTCAGTCTATAATCCAGGACTCTGACCACCATCCACAAACACTGACTAGCAGATTCATGAACAGCTTCATTCGCCAAACAATTCAAACCTGCAGCTTTTGCATCCCCTGTAACAGTCATTTCCACGGCAGCTGCACTGTACAGCTGTTACTGCACTTTATCCACCACTGACCACGTATCATCCAGTTTTGTCCTGCTTTGTATCGCACTGTTTCTGCACCATGTTGTCTTGTACTCCCTTGTGTTGTTATGCACCATCTGTGTTGTTCTGAGCAGTGCCATGATGCAATATTACAAAAAGATCTTGAGGAAATGCAGAGTTCTGGAGGAGATTCTCACAGATCATGGCATGTGTTTATACTGAAGAAACTGTACAAATTGCTAGACATAAAACACAGGACTGGCAACTGTGGTACGTTTTAACACCTTGATAAAAAACTTAAAATCCATAGTAAGTAGGACAACCTCATAGAACCTTTACTAGTCATTGTTCAGAAGATTAACACGGATTAAAAACCATTACTATGAAAGCACGCTAATCAGTTAAGTTGATTATGTGGAGAGAGAGAAAAAAAACTGTCTTTGAAAAAGATCAACCATAGAACGAAGCTGCAGCATTGACACCCCCTAGTGG
This sequence comes from Brienomyrus brachyistius, assembly GCF_023856365.1. Taxonomy (NCBI): domain Eukaryota; kingdom Metazoa; phylum Chordata; class Actinopteri; order Osteoglossiformes; family Mormyridae; genus Brienomyrus; species Brienomyrus brachyistius. The sequence goes on along the minus strand of NW_026043009.1, from coordinate 41,722 downwards.
TGATTTGAAGATAGTTCTGTCTGTAGCAGCTAAGCAGTAGATTTGGCGTCAGGTGCCATGACAAACTCAGTGCTGCTCGGTTTGAACGGCAGAAGCACAAAAATAAAGGGGGCATCTACTGCACGCCCCCCACCCTTGAAAATGGTACAAATTATCATGCAACAGTTTTCTTAAGTAAGTCTTTTTGGGCGTCTGCAGAAACCTCCACGATGCGATTGCCCTGATTAAGAAGTGCGCAGCGGATACAATTTGGGATGCATCGTTCATCCGATTTATTAATATATAATTATTAGTATGTCTATATTATTTTAGGAACGTTACTTGACGAATATTTTTCATTGAGATTGATTCCCCGTTTAAAATTTTGGTGACACTTCATATTTTTTAAGAGAGACAGACAATTTGACGCATGCAATTTGCAGAAATATGTTGTGCCGCTATAAAGTACACAGGCAGCATGACAAACATAAGTACTCACTGAAGCCACGACATACGCCCGGCTGGCCCCAGCGGTACCCCTAAGAAGAAGGCTTTTTTCACAACCCACGACCATCACGAGGGCAAAAAAAACTGAATAGCCTAGAATTTAGTTAATTACAAGGCACATATTTATTGGAGCAAGAGCTCTAACATAAAACTACCTTGTAATTATAAAGTATTATGGCTGTGAACAATGTACAAACAGGCACAGAAAGTAAAATACTCCAAAAATGCAAAGAACCTAAATATTTTTGTTTCCACCGATTCACTCTTGATGTGTTAGGAGTCACAGTTCAGTAGCCTATTCTTCAGTATCTGCATTTAAGACCACCAACTGCTCTTTCTCCTCCTTCGCTCGTCGGCTCAGAGTATTGGACTTGGTAAGTAATGTTGCCCTTTTGGTTCCAGCAGCACTCTCTGCTTCCTCTGCCATGTGCTCAGCATCCTTTTGTAAACTCTCACATACACTTTCCAGTGAGACTCTCTTCCTCTTGAGTTCCTCAAGTTTTCTTTTTTGCTTTTCGCTCATCTTTCACCTTTGGTCAGAGGCGCTTTGGTTGCTCCCCCACACACTCTGACATGGTCGCATATAAGCCTCTGTGCAACAACTGTTTCCTCTGATAAGTTGCAGGTCTCCACCTCTATTCGTTCCACTTCGGCTTGCCCATAGGACAGCAGCAGCAAGTTCTTGCAGAACATCCAGAGGTCAGGATAAGGCCCACTAACTTTTTGATGTAAAAAGACATCAACTTTGGATGGTGCTGAAGGAATGAAGGATATAAAATCCAAGCCTTTTGCCTCATTGTGCAGGTGATTATCAGACTGCTGGGATATTGCATCACCTGTAATTACATTAATTACAGTAGATTAGATGCAGATCAACAATGTCAATACACAGAATCACATGTAGAATAGGAAAGTGATTTATAACCCAATTTTCCTATGATACCATAAATGTGCAATCATTTTAATTTAATCTTGAGATATCTCTAGGCTCATCAAAGAAAATATAACTGGGCTGATGCTTCTTTTCAAACACCAAGAGTCGGTCTTCTAAATACTGCTAAAATCTACGTGTTAACACTATTCAGTTCAGGGACGGATTATGGGTTGTGTGGGCCCCTGGGTAAAACGTTCGCGAGGCCCCCCCCCCACCACCACCACCTGCACCACCACCACAACCACCACAAGTCAAGGGCCCTTGGCAGCCAAACACCCTCCCTATAGGGTCAGGGGACCTTGTAGGCAGAGGATCAAAGAATGTAGGCCCTCTAAAATAGACAAACGAAAATACATTGCTGATAAGCGTTGCAAATTGTTTTGGGCTTGGGGCCCACGGGCCCCCTGCACCCCAAGGGCCCCTGGGCAGCGGCCCCGCTAACCCGGTTTGTAATCCGTCCCTGATTCAGTTAGATGTGAAAAAAGAAAAGCATAATTTAAAAATAATATTCTGAACTATCCTATTCTTATCCTATGATTTACCAGCAGATATCCTGCCTGCCAACCGATTCTCCTGCGCAAACTTCTGCATGAGATTTCTCCTTTTCTGCTGGCAGTTATTGTCACGATCGGGTACGGGTGAAGCGGCGATCGTGCGGGCAAGCAGGCAAGCAGGAAGCAGGAATACGGGGCAAACGGGAGTTTAATACGAGGACAGGGACCGGGAAACAGCTCACGCTTACGAACATCAGACATTAATGACAGACAAAGCAAACTGGGGAGACCAGGACTTAAATACACAGAACAAGGCAGCAGGAAACAAGACACGACTGGGCAGGATCAGGAAATCACACGTGGGTAATTAGGGGGCGTGGCACACACGAGGAGCGGACGAGCCGGGCATGACAGAACTCCCCCCCAAAGGCGCGCTACACCGGGCGCGCCAAGGAAGGGGGCGACGGACGGGACGAGGCAGAACAGGACCTGGAAAACAAGAACAGAATTTACGCACGACGGGAAACAGGACCGAAGCACAAAACAAAGCCAGGGACAAGACGTGCGACAAGAGCTGACAAAGGGATGGGAAGGCAGACAGACAGATCAGGAAGGGAGAAACAGAGGGAACAGGCGGAACACAAGGAGCGGGAGTGACGGGAGGGAACGACGGGAAACCAGGAATGGAGAAAGGAGGAAAGACAGGAGGAGGAGCAAACAAAGGAGGGACCAGGGCAGGAGAGAAGGGAGAGAAGGCGGGGGAACAAAGGGGAGCCCGTGGGAGCCCCAGCGGGCGACGGGCGGCAGCCGGAGGGGCCGCAGGCGGCCGGGAGGCCGGAGCCGGAGGGGACCGAGAAGGGGCAGAGGAGACAGGGCGAGGGACCCGCGGAGGGGCCAGGGAGGGAGCAGGAGGGAGCACCAGGGAAGGGGACGAGGGAGCTGGAAGGGGCCAGGGCGAAGGCACGGAGGAGGGGGGAGCCGCAGCAGGCGGCGATGTCCGGGGGAGGGCCGGAGGTAGGGGCCCCGCAGGCGACCGACCAGGACCCGGAGAGGGGAGCGAGGCAGGGCGACGAGGCACCGGAGAGGGACCCGCAGGCGCCAACCGAGCCCCAGCGCAGGCGAGGCAGGGCGAGCCAGGGGGCAGGGCGGGCGGGACCCCAGCCCTGCGTCTGTGTCCCCTCCCTTTACGGGACACAGACCCCAGGTCGGGGTCGAATTCGCCGGGGTGAGAGAGACAAAGTCACTGGAGGAGAAGGGACAGGAGCTGGAGCTGCTGCAGGCGGAGGGGGCGCCTCTGGAGCGCGGTCAGGGACTGGAGCGCGGTCAGGGACTGGAGCGCGGTCAGCTGGCCCGGGAGCCGCTGGAGCGCGGTCAGGACTTGGAGCGCGGTCAGGGGGCGCCTGCCCTGGAGCTGCAGCAGGCGGCTGCAGTGGGGGCGCCTGCCCTGGAGCTGCAGCAGGCGGCTGCAGAGGGGGCGCCTGCCCTGGAGCTGCAGCAGGCGGCTGCAGAGGGGGCGCCTCTGCAGGAACTGGAGCGCGGTCAGGAACTGGAGCGCGGTCAGGAACTGGAGCGCGGTCAGGAACTGGAGCGCGGTCAGGAACTGGAGGTGGCTGCAGTGGGGGCGCCTGCCCGGGAGCTGCAGCACGGTCAGGAACTGGAGGTGGCTGCAGTGGGGGCGCCGGCCCGGGAGCTGCAGCAGGCGGCTGCAGAGGGGGCGCCTCTGCAGGAACTGGAGCGCGGTCAGGAACTGGAGCGCGGTCAGGAACAGGAGCTGGCTGCAGAGGGGGCGCCTGCCCGGGAGCTGCAGCAGGCGGCTGCAGAGGGGGCGCCTGCCCGGGAGCTGCAGCAGGCGGCTGCAGAGGGGGCGCCTGCCCGGGAGCTGCAGCAGGCGGCTGCAGAGGGGGCGCCTCTGCAGGAACTGGAGCGCGGTCAGGAACTGGAACGCGGTCAGGAACAGGAACGCGGTCAGGAACAGGAGCTGGCTGCAGTGGGGGCGCCTGCCCTGGAGCTGCAGGTGGCTGCAGTGGGGGCGCCTGCCCTGGAGCTGCAGGTGGCTGCAGTGGGGGCGCCTGCCCTGAAGCTGCAGGTGGCTGCAGTGGGGGCGCCTGCCCTGGAGCTGCAGGTGGCTGCAGTGGGGGCAGCGAAGGCGGCTGCGCAGGCGGCGGCGGCTGCACGGGAGCGGGGTCCGCCGGCAATGGCGGCTGCACGGGAGCGGGGTCCGCCGGCAATGGCGGCTGCACGGGAGCGGGGTCCGCCGGCAATGGCGGCTGCACGGGAGCGGGGTCCGCCGCCAATGGCGGCTGCACGGGAGCGGGGACTGCAGCCCTCTGGAGCAGTAAGAGCTGCCGCACGTCCTCTGCCATACTCACCAGCTCCTCGGGGTCGGAAGCGGGAGTAAATGCTGCAAAGCTCCTCTGGAGTCGCTCCGCTAGCCCCGCTACCTCCGGACTTACTGGAGGGACCAGTTCCCCCCAGATCCTCCAGAACAACCCCTGGAGGGCAAAGAACTGGGAGGCGCAGTTCACCGGCTTCCCTAAGTGAGGCGCGGGCAGCGCCTCCGGGGTGGTTACTGCAGGGGGAGAGAGCTGTGTGTCCGTGGGCGTTAACGGAGGGAGCTCCTCGGGACAGGCAATCGCCGGTCTCCTCCTCCTTCTCCGGCGCCCAGCGGCGGCGAGAGGTGGTGCGATGTCCTGAGAAACAGGCGGTGAAAGGATCGGCTCCGGGTAAGGGTAGAGGAAGGGCTCCTCGTCCTCATCCTCACTGGAGAGCCAGTACTTCCACACGGGATCGGGGTAGTGTGTGGTCAGCTTCCGGGCTGGAGGTAGAGCGGGTACTTCCCTCTCATTCTCCTCCGAAGTGATCCATAGCCGGGAGAGCGAACAGGCTCCCAGGCGGATCGTCTCCTCCGGTCCTCTCCTCCTTCTCCGGGGGCCTTTCCTTTTGTGGTCTGTCATTCTGTCACGATCGGGTACGGGTGAAGCGGCGATCGTGCGGGCAAGCAGGCAAGCAGGAAGCAGGAATACGGGGCAAACGGGAGTTTAATACGAGGACAGGGACCGGGAAACAGCTCACGCTTACGAACATCAGACATTAATGACAGACAAAGCAAACTGGGGAGACCAGGACTTAAATACACAGAACAAGGCAGCAGGAAACAAGACACGACTGGGCAGGATCAGGAAATCACACGTGGGTAATTAGGGGGCGTGGCACACACGAGGAGCGGACGAGCCGGGCATGACAGTTATCTGGCTGGTGTGCATTTTGTTTGGGTCCAAGCACGTCATCTCATGTACAATCGAGTACTTCAGAGGGCATTTATCCAAGGCCTTTTTGCACATTTTTGAGAGCACAATCTGGCAATTTTTTTTAATCTGAAGGACACCAAGGTCACTTCCACTGCCTTTGGCTCCTGACTGTCTCTGACAAAAAGATGGTTTGTCAAATTTCCAGAATCTTTCTGCACACTCAGCCCAAGGTTAACACTACCTCAGCTGTACATATCAAACCAGCTCAAACTCCATGTTATTCACATATTTTTTACTTCACAATTGTTTGATACATTTGTATGTAAAGATACCAGTGAATTCACAGAAGTCCCACCTTGATGACAGCCATTCCTATATCCACCTCCTTTGGACTGAGCCAGAGTTTTTGCCTGTACAACAGCTGTACATGTTGCTACACAACACTTAAACATTCTATTTCCTCAATGAACTATTTTTTTTGCAGCAAAAGCCATGAAGCAGCAATAAAATCTTTAAAATATGCTTACCAATAAATATGGTTCTCCCATTTAAACACATGTAAAGATAAACCATGGATATTTAAAAATCATGGGTTCGTTAATGAGTTTAAATGTTATTGAATGGCTTACCTTAAACTTCTCCAGTAAGTCTTCAGCGGTGGAGTGGCTCATGTACTGTGATCCCAGAACCAGGACTGCACTCGAGAGCCATTCTCATAATTCACCCAATACCTGACATGCACATCCAGTTGTTTTCTTTTGATGGTCCTGTTCATACTTACGTCAAACATGACAACGAAGCTCCCTTTTAATATATGGAGCGAGTCCAAATCGCGCAAGAAAAGCGGTTTTATCTTTACCACAAGTGACCCTGCGAGTCAGGGAACATCACCCTGGAGACGGTGTGAATGTCATCATTGGACGTATAGGAGTGATGTCGGCAAACCGTTTGCAAAGCCCATAGCACTTCTGCTTTCAGTGTGGGTTGAGGAGGATGTACTGAAGGCATTATTTGTCATGGGATCCGGAGACACTGCCAAAACGGGTGTAGGCCTATCTTTAGAGGTTGTACTTATCTCCACTGAATAAACATAAATCTGGGCTTATTCTATACTGAACAAAAATATAAACGCAACACTCTTGTTTCTGCTCCCATTTTTCATGAGATGGACTTAAAGACCTACAATTCATTCCAGATACACAATATTACCATTTCTCTCAAACATTTCTCACAAATCAGTCTAAATGTGTGATAGTGAGCACTTCTGCTTTGCTGAGATAATCCATCCCACCTCACAGGTGTGCCACATCAAGATGCTGATCTGACATCATGGGTAGTGCACAGGTGTACCTTATACTGCCCACAATAAAAGGCCACCCTGGAATGTGCAGTTTTTTGCTTTATTGGGGGTCTGGGGACTCAGAACCGGTCAGTATCTGGTGTGACCACCATTTGCCTCATGCAATGCAACACATCTTCTTCGCATAGAGTTTATCAGATTGTCAATTGTGGCCTGTGGAATGTTGGTCCACTCCTCTTCAATGGCTGTGCGAAGTTGTTGGATATTAGTGGGAACTGGTACACGCTGTCGTATACGCCGGTCAAGCACATCCCAAACATGCTCAACGGGTGACATGTCCGGTGAGTATGCTGGCCATGCAAGAACTGGGACATTTTCAGCTTCCAAGAACTGTGTACAGATCCTTGCAACATGGGGCCGTGCATTATCTGTCTGAGTGGCTGGTCTCAGACGATCTTGGAGGTGAACCTGCTGGATGTGGAGGTCCTGGGCTGGTGTGGTTACACGTGGTCTGCGGTTGTGAGGCCGGTTGGATGTACTGCCATATTCTCTGAAACGCCTTTGGAGACGGCTTATGGTTGAGAAATGAACATTCAATGCACGAGCAACAGATCTGGTTGACATTCCTGCTGTCAGCATGCCAATTGCACGCTCCCTCAATGCTTGTGGCATCTGTGGCATTTTGCTGTGAGACAAAACTGCACATTCCAGGGTGGCCTTTTATTGTGGGCAGTATAAGGTACACCTGTGCACTACCCATGATGTCAGATCAGCATCTTGATGTGGCACACCTGTGAGGTGGGATGGATTATCTCAGCAAAGCAGAAGTGCTCACTATCACACATTTAGACTGATTTGTGAGAAATGTTTGAGAGAAATGGTAATATTGTGTATCTGGAATGAATTGTAGATCTTTAAGTCCATCTCATGAAAAATGGGAGCAAAAACAAAAGTGTTGCGTTTATATTTTTGTTCAGTGTACATTGATTTACAGAATCAAATTTAAAAAACAAAAATACACTGATTTTATACAGATTACTAACTTTTGGGGATCACAATACAAATCTAAATATTTTAGACAAGTTACTTATCTGCTTATTGAATGGTGGGCGAAAAAAATATCTGTATAGTGTCCATTATCTAAAACCCCGCAATGACGTAGTTTGTGTTGTTCTTAAAATAATATTAACTTAAACGGTCAATCTGATTTTCTGGAGGAAAAATAATAGTTTTGATGAATCAACAGCTTGGGAAAATAGTCGCTAGATTAATTCAAAGAAAAATTGTCTGTAGTTGCACCTCAACAGTATAACCAGTGATAATACTATATAAATAAAATTAAAGTAATGGCACCAGCATAGACAGACACAGTAACAGTACAGAATGAGGTAACAGTGGCAGTGTGAGGAAATGTCAGCGTCACTGGCTGGTTAACAGCAATGGGGAGGAAACTTGTCTCTAAATCTGGAAATGCTTGTGCAGATGGATGGATGGAAGGTGAAAAGTGACAGTGCTGGGTGGCTAGAGTCTCTCAAGGTGCTGCTTGCTTTTCTGAGGCAGCACCTGAAGACGATGCCTTTGACCGCCAGAAGCTGTGTGCCCGAGGAACTGGAAGCTGTTGAAGCCTCTACAGCATCCTCTGCGATGTAGATAGGACTTTGGGGAGTCATCCGTTTGCGAAAGTCCAGGATCAGCTCCTTGGTTTCTCTAGCGTTGAGGGTGATGTTGTTATACATGGTGAAGAGCTGGGCCTACAAATCCCAGCATTCAAGAGGTGAAAATACAGACTTAGAGGGAATTTGGGAAAAGTGAAAAAATCCTCTTTACTCGTGTCTGTATAAATCTCACCAAGCGTAACTTTGCAGATTAAAGACTGGCTGAGAGTGTAAATGTAAACGCTGATAAGGAGTCAGGAACAAAGTGCTCATGTAGTGCACACCTGGGTCCAGAGGGCCCTTGTTCAGATGGAAAACTGAACAGGCATCTTTTGTGCTAAATGACAGCCGGTGCTGCTCAAGATGATGGACACTATGGGGAAATAAAAAAAAAAAGAGTTTTGAATGAAAAGACACACAAGAGTAACAGTGCAGCCTTGGTCACGTCTCCCCAGCTCATGACTGGACCAGGCTCCACATTGACCCCAAAACTGGCTTTACACACAGGAAACTCACTGAAACTCAACACAACATTGTCCTGATCTTGCCTGGGGAGTTTCACCTGGTTACTGAGATGACCGGCAGCACAGACAGTCTTACCAGCAACAGATATGCTATTAAGGGGTGCGAAGCGTCTGCTGCCAGCACATGGCTTTATATCTGTCGGCTGCATTTGCGCTGCTCCTCCCTCCTATAAAGAGGACAGTTGAACAGCAGTGTGAAGAAAGGGCACAGAAGCAGAAGTCAGTGGAAAAAGCCCCATTACTAACCCTAAGCCCAACTTACTGCAAACAGCCCACTGTATTTCATATGTCTGCTTCATATTTTCCATTTAATTGCCATAATCTCTGGCAGTCAGTGACAAAAGTTATTTACCCTTAAACAGTACTGAGATTGAGTAGAGTGAGGTACTTAAGCGGTATTATGGAAGAATAAAAGCTGAGTCCCATGTCCAGGCGAGATGCGTAGCTGACAGGCTGATGAATGTTTCAAACTCTTACCTCCACCGTACTGACAGGAACGGCGAGCTGCTGTGGCATCATGGCATTAAACTTCTGTTTCTCCAGGGAAGAAAACAACCAAGACCAACCTTAATAATTCACACACTTTGAAGACTGACATAAATGGTAAATATGAGACGTAAATATCATCCAACACTACCAGGTACTCAGTGAATACTCAGTCATGCAGAAATATAATCTAAAGTTATAATTATGGGGACACGTGGCCGTCCACTGCAGGTGACAATGTCCTAAACTCTTTCATACTTAAAGAACACATACAGTTATTACTTTGTAAGGATGCATAAAACTCCAGTTCAGTAAATTTATGGAATATATACTGCAGCAACTACTTTATAGTCATTTATTAAGTAACTGACTTATTTCTTCCCTGCGGGAACTTGTAATTATGCTGAAATAAAAATGTAACTTAACAGCGTTAAAAAGAACTCAGGAATCCAGTCCAAAATGCTTTAGTTTGACATGTGATCAAAATTCAAACTAAATTTCATAGAGTAAACTAATACATGATAGCATCCATGCAAAAGATCAACGGCAGAACAGGGGCTCTTAAGGCAGACTGCATTAAAAAGGAATTAATCATCTCTCTCAATTTAAATTTGGGATAATAATTCTCTTCAGAAGCCTCCATAGAATAGTGCATCCATCCCCTCACTTATGTGTAGAGACGTATCCTAAGGCTCTGGCAACAACATTCAGGTCAACAGCATCAAAAATTTCACAGCTAGTTTTAAAACTTGTTTTTCACTTTACGTTACAGCAAGTTAGTTAATATTAAATTATTGCAACGTGCAGATTAATAGTCAGAAAAGGTTTTTGAAATTTACATAATGATAAATGAGAACTATATTTGATTACTAATTACTGTTGACTAATTTCCTGTCTGGACTTTTCCCCCTTCATTGTTAAAAGTCATTATATGTCTGGGTGCCAGTCAGTGGAAGCACACAGACACCTGGCCTATTCATTCAGCACCAGCCCATCAAGTAGAGAATTCAGCACCACGGACAGTGACCTGTGTTACTATGACATCAGGTCATTGGCTCTAAATATTTTTCTAGAAATAACTAAATGGCTCTATTGTAGAAATTTCCAGCCAGAGACTGGGTTCCTATATGAAGAGAATATTATTATTCAGACAAAGAAAATAAACTACAGAAAACTAGCTCTGCATGTCATCTCCCCTTTACTCCTTAAGCAGGGCACACGCACATCAACAAGTACCAATGCAGCAAATACAGATGAACAATTTCACAGCTTCAGAAGAAGTCAGATTTCTGTGTAATTCAGAGATTGTCAAAGACTTCTGATAGAACATTTTCTGCACTTGAGTCTAATTTCAAGATAAATTGCACCTGGGTCTATTAAAACAAGGTGATGCTGCCTGACCTACCAACCAAGGCTGGGGAGGAAACGTAGGAATACAAGGAAAGCAAGGAAGAAAAGCAGCCACCCTATCTCATGGTCACGGACACAAACATCAGGGAGTGTTATGAAGAAGACACCACACTTAGGACCATTGGTTTTACGCAGTGAATTACACCAGAGAGAGTTTTTACATTCTAGCTGTGTTATGTAACATTCCTCAGCCTTCAGCTTTTTTCCCCACACAATGCAGGACATGCAGGGGTGCCAAACAAAACAGTGGAGCTGCAGTGTAGCCAATTATTTCTTTCAGTAGTTTTAAGATGGTTTGTGAGGTTGTGTGTTAGAGATGGCGGTGAGCAACACTGAGGCATCTCAGGGAACCATGTTGCCCATATTAAAAAACATGCACGCATGCAACTCAGGCAATCCAGCATTTCTTATTTCAGTTACGTATGACACTGCATGTTGCGGTTTTACATGTTCACTACAAGTCAGTGGTTTTTTCCTTGTATGATTATGGCCACATTCACACCAAAAACACACTAGACATACTGTACAAGGCACTCAAGGGAAAAATTCTCAGAACACAAAGTGAATGTATCAACCGAAGAAGGATTTTTCCTTTTCGGAATATTCATTTTTTTCCATGTGGAACCACTGTCCATGATTCAATTGAGTGCATTCAAAGAATGATACATCAAAACTAATAGTGACAAAATATTCATTTAATATGCATTGTACATGAATGTAGGACTTAGATGTTGATGAATTTCTCATCAGTGAAGGGCATATACACTTAAGGGGTATTATGAAAAAAAAAGTTGAGAACCCAGAAGTAACTATCCGATTAAAGATGTAATCTGGTACATGTGCAGACCAGTGATGGATATGTAAATGATTCAAATTGCAAGGAGTTGGCATGTTTAATCACCAGACACAGGATGCCTCGTAGTCACATTAGACAGTGTTAACGGCACTTGACGGAGTTTGATAGGGTTGCATTGCGGGTTTACATGAAGCCAGGTGGTCATGTGCTGCAATTGCATGTGGGCCATGCGGATATCACAGTGGCCTGATATTGAAACCAATGGGCACGTGAGGCATCCACACACGTCGTGAAGTTTCTGGTCATCCAAGACAGACCACGCCAAGGAAGGATCGTCGGATTGTGCTCCAAGCATCACAGATCCCCATGACACCTGCGCCTGATATATGGACACAGCTACTGGACTCTCTACAACACCCTATATCATCGTGTCGCGATGACTGGCATCAGCTGGACTACGGGTTCACCGTCCCATGCATAGGCTGCCGTTCACAATAGCACAGAAACGGTTGCGTTTGGAGTGGTGTAGTCACTGGGAGGCATGGACTGATGGACTGATGACGACTGGCGTCCTACCATGTTCAGCGATACATCTCAGTTCTGCAGTACCACAGATGACCGTCATGTGCGTATGGTGGCGCTGCAGGGAGAGGAGCAATCCTGCCAATGCTGTGGAGTGACACACCACACTCTGACGGCACAGTGGTACACCAGTGACATCCTAGTAGTATCCGGGCCCAGGGGTGTGCTATACCCTACTGACATGGGACCAGCAGTGTGACCATACCGCCAACTCCGTGGTCCGTTTGATCTGATGATTATAATCATCGCGATACAGTCACATGCCCTTTCATCACATGCAGATTTCATTTTCACAACTTAGTCTGTTGCCCTTCACTTTTTTGCCACTGAGTTTGTGTTTTGACACTAAGTTGATGGGAATTGATTATTTAAGCGTCATCTAAATAGCTTATATTAATTGGGTAAATTGCATAAGACTCACATGGTATTTTGAAAAGATTCCCATATGCGCTGATTAGCTGGGGTTGATCCAAGCAGCTGTGCACTTTTCTCCTGTAACATAAAAGTTTGCTTTTAGGACAGAAAACAAGGTTAAGACCATATTATGTAGTTTACATCTATCAAAATAAAACCAAAGTCACTGTTACCAAAAGAGTAACCATGTGTTATCAAATTTCCTAACATTTTGCTTCATCTTACTTTGGATGCCCATGGTTAGGAGAGAAGCAGAAATCTGCTCAATCATAAGAAAGACTTTTATTGCTACAGGGAGTGAGATCTTGTTGCAGGTGACAAGGCAGGATAGAGTGTGTTTAGAAAAATAATGAAGAGGGAATGTGAGTGTGAGCTATCGTGGCATCTGTGTATAACCCAATATGGCGGCATCCTTCTGAATGTAAATAACATAGCCGGCTTAATTAGCTTAATCAAGCGTAATTGAACTAAGGAAAATTTAGCAATATACTTTCCCTGCTTGGTGTGATAAATACAGCAGCAGCTGCTGGTGGACGGGCTACAAACAAACATCAAGAAGAAATCCCACCTCACAGCCATTTACTGTACCAAACCCCTTAATGTAACTTGTAAAGATGTAGGTATTGGCGTATTCACACATTCATTTGCAGTGTCCACTTCCTGTCCAGTAAATTTGGCAGGACGGAATTTGAATAACCTATAGGTCTGACTCATGTATGCGGCTGAAGGAGTAAAGATAGAATGGGTGAAGAATCCTGTTATACAGTCCTAGTAGACCGAGAACCACCTGATTGCTACTGTAGTTGGAATCAAGGGCTGAGCTGCATGGTGGCCTGGGGGACAATCATGAAAACACAGACCCACTGATATCCTCAAAACCCACAATCAAAAGGGGAGTCAGGCACGGTGGCCAACCACTTGGCCCGTTAAGCCACATGGTGGCCCGATGAGCAGGCAAACACACTATGGGCTAAGGGGTACAAGACAGAGGAGAGAATAGGATGGCCAGTGACATGTGAACAGGACAAGGCAGGGATGGATTCTGACATAGGTACCATACTACTTTGTTTAAATATGCCCAAGTGCATAGAATGTTTTAGTGCAAGTCTTAGACAATGGTATCTCTGAATGACACCGCAGTCTGACTCTTCCTGAAGGCCCTGAGAAGTTGTTTGTATGCACTTGCTGCCTTGACACTTGCTGATGTGCGTGTGCTCTGCTTGAGCAGTAAAGGGGAGATCACATGCAGAGATGATTTTCTGTAGCTTCTCAGTCCGAGTAAAAATAAAATCTTCTCGTTATATAGGAACCAAGTCTCTGGCTGGAAATTTCTACAACAGAGCCATTTAGTCATTTATAGAAATATACAGAGCCAATGAAGGAACCAGATGTCACAGCACAGTAACACAGGTCACTGTCCGTGGAACTGAATGAATAGGATAACCGGCCAATGTGTTTGTGTGCTTACACTGATTATATGTCAGGGGGGAAAATATTTATATCATTGTTGCGATGAACGTCATTCCAGCAAGTGGTTACATCGTTCACGCAAGTGGTCATGCGGAACCAAAGTTTACTCACCTGTGTGCACCCGAGGGGAAGGCATTAACGGACGCACCTGCTCTTTATTTTGGATAAAGTCGGCAAAACGCATTGGTAGCGCGACAAGCAAAGGGTCAAATCTACACCAAGTGCTTCTGGAACTGTGCTGCGATTGTGTACTGAAAAGTAGACTCTGAACGGACAGCCGGTAAGACCATGAACCATGCGTGTTGGACTTTGTTGCAAATGTTATTTGTAGCAAGCACTACCTGTTGCGAGTGGGGTTTATTTCTTAATGGGGTGCGCTAATGAGGCATTGAGGCGCTGGTGCTGGCTTGTAACATTATATGAGTTGTGGTATTTGACTGTATTAGGAATAAATGGTGTGCTGTAAGTGTCTTAATGACAATATGTGGAATGCTGTTTTATTGATTCAGATGTTTGCATTAATGCGGTTTAAAAGGGGGGGTTCTATTTTTAGTTTATCTAAAAGTTAAATATTAAATTGCTAAAAAGAAAAAAAAAAAGTATTAAGGGTGAACTTTCCTTTTAATAATTCATATGGGCAGAAGTGTTAAACCTATTGTTCGATTGTCTAATTGGTTAGCTTTTCATTGCAATTTATTGCGTTGAGTAACTCATTTATGTGTTTCCCCAGTGGTTTGATCTTAAACTTTGATGTTTGGAGGAATTTTATTCAGAACAAGTTATGTATAATTGTGTGGAAATTTGAAGCTGAGATTGGTCATTCATTGTATATTTTGTGTGTATGTATATATATATATATATATATATATATATATATATATATATATATATATATATATATGCATTTAAAGTAAAATTTTGTGTTTGCTCATAAGATAGATTGGTGAAAGTTGGTGTTTTGTGGTTTAAGGTTTTTCACCTGTAAATGCCTGGCTTGAGGAAAGCGAAGATAAAATAAAAAGGGATAAAGAGTCCAAAAAGAAGGCCTGGTTATTCTGAGTGAAATCCAGTTATATGTTCAGTTTTGGTACATCTCTATCAAGTGAGGGGTAAAGCACAGTAAGAATTGTGATCACTTGACAATCATTGAGGGGAAAAATGTAAAAATATATACAGTAAGGACAATATAATCGTAATTTAATGTATCCCTTCTGCTCTTTAAAAAGCACAATGTCTGACTGACAAATATGTCTATTATTAGCACATTTTAATAATTTAATTAATATTAAGCAGTACACCTATTTCCTGTAATCACTCTGCGTTAAAGCAATTTTTAAAACTAGCTGTGAACTGGATGCTGTTCTGACTGTTGTTGCCATGGTGCCTTATTTACTTTCAAATCGCATTGTCCACAACCTGATCAAAGGACCAAACTTTAAAATCAGTGCAGGGTAGTGTCGCAAGTAGTGATGCTTAGGCTTTAACCTATGTCCTGGAAAGAAAGAAAATCTACAAGCAAGATATTCTTGGATAAGAACGTCAAGGTATGCAACCTCTGGCAATAAAATTTTCTGTGCACAAATCAGCTCCACAATGTCTTTTAGCTGAAGGGTCAACTGCCAATCATCATCTGTGGGCTCTTTCACCTTGTCACACATGATCACAGGAAGAAGTCTTAGAAAATTCCAGTTCTGAACAGCCTGACCATAAAGCTTTACTCCATTGGAGTTTACTGCACATGGCTTACTCAACACATCAGAGCCACTGTACTTAAATTTCTTAATGCGTCTATTCAGAATTGAATAAGTGAACCACTTTTTTTGCTTGATGAAGTACTTCAGGTAAAGGGCTAAATCATAGGAAAGGATACCCTCAAAAATGTCATGGCCTAAACAAGGTGGCAGGCCAGGCATACAAACATCGAAGTAATTCAATGAATTAAAACTCAGATATTATACCTTCAACGTTTTGTTGTTCCTCAGACTGTAAAATGCATTTGGATCTGTTTGAAAATCTGTTCGGGTTGTCCGGCAATACCTGCAGAAATATTCAGAAAAACTAAAATTTTCTGTAAATCCACCGATATTATGAGACCCCAAATTGTCCCCTGCAATGCACAAAACAGTCCCTTTAACTTTTTCCTCTGCCACCGTTATTCCATTGTCTTCCAGGTCTTTTAAGTCTGCAATGAGCCTTGAGAAAACTTTGTCATGGCCAAAGTGTTTGAAGTCTTTTTCCTGACACAGCATTACAAGTGACATGTGGTCTGTACTTGATGAGGTGGTAAATTAGCCAGAGACAAATATACAGCTACTACTTTGTGCTGCTTTTTGCTGAACCTAATGGGTTCACCGCCTCAAAAGAATCTTGATATAGAATTAGTTTTAGACATGATGGGTTTTGAGAAAAGAACTCATTGTTTTTATATACCTGACCATCACTGACATCACAAAGCACATCAGTGTATGGTACGTATGTACCCTGTGCAGCACAATTCTGCCATAAGTCTGACTCCAGTAAATGTCTCAAAGTGTCTTTCAATGGAACATAGTAGGCAAACCTCTGTGACCTTGTTTCATCCCTTCCTAAGTACAACTTTACAGGTTCTGTGTATCTAAACATCTGTTTAAAAGCCCTAGTTCTTGAAAAATTGGTTCTCATTGGTCCTTCATGACTAATGGTGAAAAGGTCAGATTCCTTCACAACATCACATATACTACCAATAACCTCATCTGTTAATTCAGTTAAGTCACTTTTCAGGAATGCACTTAATTTATTCAAAGTATATGTCTGTCCTAGTTCATGTATGCTTAGCATCTCTTCAATAATATTTTGTATAGTTGATGCTGGCAGAAGAAACTGCCCATGTAATTTCAAGTAGAAAAGAGAAATATTTCTAAGAAAAAGGTCACTGAAATTTTCTGTAAGATGGACTTCACCTTCATCAGTCTCACTAAATCTCTCTGTAGGGCCTGTAACTAACGGTTCAGTTTCAAGAAACTGAGAAACTGTCTCCTTATTAAGATCTCTTATACTGTCCACAGAACATTGTCTGTGTTTCCTGGACATGTAGGCTGTAAACGACGATCTCACAGTGAACGTATGGTCGCATCCTGTCACCGGACATGTCACAACACGTCCTTCGGCTATATGTTCCTTTAAGTGAGCTGTTAGTGATCTGACATCGCGACATTGGCGCTGGCACATAGACATATTACACGTAAACACCGTAAGGGCATTTGTAGTATCAATATATGAATCTGTGTTATGTTTACGGTAAAAATGAGCCTTAAATTCCCCATATGAACGAAACGTATTGTGGCAATCTGTAGCGCCACACTTGAACACGCATCGTGGTTCATGACGGTGAAGTTTGACATGTAAAACATGTTCCCTAAGGGTTTGCACTGATGTTCCACAGAAATAACAACTAAACATTGTAACTGCGTGAACAAACACGCACTCTATTGCTGTTTTAAACACCTAAATGCTGTTTCACATCCCGCTTGCAAATCTAAGTTTTACATGTGCTGCCAAGATACGTTCATGCGCCGTCAACACGGTACATGCTACTCGTGTTTAAAACCACACACTGCTTAACACTGCTTAAAACGATTTAATTTAACTTACCAATTTGCCCAGACACATTTATTTTATTTTATATTCCCACTAGTTTGTAGATTTTTTTTAAATGTTATGTTTGTTATTGGGTGCTTTCCACTTCATGTACCCACATACAGCGCTGGCTTAAAGCAATACATTCTGGTCCTGACGCAATGCATTGTGGTTAGATTTTTATCGTCCGCTGCATTATGTCACCATGTCACGTCGTACAAAAACCTCGCGAGAGCAAGACAGATCATCCTGCACCTCTTAAGTGTTATGTAGTTTTGCCTGAAACGCAAAAATAAAACAAAGCAATTAAAGCCGATCAGTGGCTCAAATTCTGCTGTAGCGATTGAAGAACTTTTGTCGGAAGTTGGATTCGAACCCACGCCTTACTTCGGAGAACAGAATACCCCTTACTTTGAAAGGCCATTTTCGCTGCGCAGGAGGCTTTAGACCGCTCGGCCATGGGGCAGTTTCCAGTTGAACCCTAAGGAGTAGGTTAAGTCCAGCCTTGGCTTCCAAGCTGACGTTTTTCTACATATGTGCTTGTGTATCATGGACAGTAAGAGGGGGCAGGCAAGGAGAGAATTTCTCTCTTTGGGGATCAATAGAGTGTTGTTATTATAACGTCTAAAACGTATGATGGTCTGTCGATAAATCAATAACAATATCAATGAAGTCAATGTTTATCTAAAGGAATCAGAATTCAGGAAAAGCCAGGGGCCGGACCGAGTGTAGGGGGCGTGGCCAGAGACAGCCTGCTGACTGTTCCAAATCATGGGTGCATGTTACAAGTCCGGAACATATTTTAACTTAGTACTAACTTAGCATCATATTTGATCTGATTCGACTGAATATCCCAGGTTTCCATCTCTCATGCATCTGGTGTGACGTGTTTTCAGACTCTCAGGCTGGCGCAAAGAAATCTTACGGGAATTGAACGTCTCACTCCGGTCAGCTGACCAAAGTTGGTAACCTTGGTATTGTGTGTAGGAGATTCGGTATAACTATAATTTCGTTCTCCATTTACATGCCCGTAGTGTCTTTAACCGGCTGCACAAACTGGATCCGCCTCCATTACGACACAACTTTGCCCTTATTGGCTTAAGAATTTAGTCACATACATGACGTATATCTGCTATTTCTCCCGAGAAGCAGGTAAAGCAGTGGTAACTGCTTTGTAGTTAATTTACCTGGTAAAATTAAGTTTAAATAAATGATATAAATACTGTAATAGTACTCGTGAGCTTTGTTTATTTGTTATTAGTTATTGTAATGTTGCGCTGCTTTATTTGTTTAATCGTCTAGTCTGTGGAGACATTCAAGTTAATCAAATAAGAATTGCACTGTACACTGTACATGACCATAAAAACTTTGTATCCTTGAAATAAATGTTTTTGATCTTTTCCTTGGCAGTTATCTTTTTACACAGGGCCTCTATGTACACGATAGTTTTTTTTTTCACGACTAACAGTATGGATCAGGAGTTGGTTATTGTAAAAGAAGTAATGTGCATGCAGGTGATATTTGTATAGATTTATCCACACCCTTGTAGCAGTGCTGCCATTGCAGTCAGATCTCGCAAACTAGGAGTATTAGTTGTCTTTATTTCTCTTTATTTCTTGACGCCAACCCTCTCCATTAATCCGGGCTTGGGACTGGCACCTACCTGAGCTGGCTTGCTCCCTTAAGTGGCTGGGTTAGGCTAAACTATATATATATATTTACCAAGACTACAATAAAACATCTCGAAATGTGTAGTCTAGCAAAACGCAGTTTAAAGAAGGTAGCCTACCTGGCGAAATTGCAAACAAATTAAGGGCGTTAGGCAGCCTTTCCAAACCGCTTATCCTACTGGATCGCGGGGGGTCTGGAGCCTATCCCGGAAGCAATGGGCACGAGACAGGGAACAACCCAGGATGGCGGGCCAGCCCATCGCAGGGCACACTCACACACTATTCACTCACGCATACACTCCTATGGGCAATTTAGCAACTCCAATTAGCCTCAGCATGTTTTTGGACTGTGGGGGAAACCAGAGTACCCGGAGGAAACCCCACGATGACATGGGTAGAACATGCAAACTCCACACACATGTGACCCAGGTGGAGACTCGAACCCGGGCCCTAGAGGTGTGAGGCAACAGTGCTAACCACTGCACCACCATGCTGCCCCCTAAATGGAAAACCATTAAATACAAAAGGAAAACAAAAGTGCTGTAAGACTGTATACTTATGTGTATGTTAGTAAAGGCTGTAGCTGACACAACGGACCCCCCTAATTAGAAAGGGGTAATTGTACACATGTGGCATCCAGTATGTTCTTCTATAACAGTTTTTTAAAAAAAAAAAAAACTCACATTACACAAATTGGCACTATCAAAACGAGGATTATGGGGAAAATGGGGACTGTGATGGAGATTACATACACGTAGGCATGGTATTTAGTTTTTTTTAATCTGGTCACCTTCCAGAGTAATTGTAAACTAAAACCATCTTCACCCTATTTGATTCTTTATAAATGGACAATCAGTCGTGCAGTAAATGGGGGTATAGAGAGACACAGAGCTTGTCTAACAAGAAACCCTGGGAAGCTAACATTAATAGGGTGGGTATGGATAGCAAAACCATTGATACAGATTACAGATTTATATCTCACCTGAACCCTGGCGGGCTCCGTGCCAATAGGGGTTGGGATTAGGGTTAGTTAACTTAAGTAGTAATATTGATGTGTATATTCTCCTATTCTCCAGTCAGTGAATCGTGAAACGTAATGTTAATATGTTTCTATACCTATATGTTCTGCTTAAAAACCCATAAAGGCAAGCACAGTGTTTAGACATTCTGTTACTTAGACTAGTAAACACTAAGATCCTTCAGCTTTCAATTAACCTGACACAACAGTCTAAACAACAAATGTGTGCCATGTCATTTGTCATCTTTACATCTTGTATCCTTTATATGGTAATTGGATTTTCAAGGTGGAATTGCAGGTCGATCATTTTAAGGATCTAGATGTAAACCTCCCTGGTGTTGCTTTAATATTTTTTTTGCACAATTTGCTTCACACACTTCCTCCAGCAGAGAAGCTTACAATACTACACCCCACCAAATGACTGGATGATGCCTTTTTATTTAAGGTCTGGCTGTGAGCCTCGATTACCGATACACTATCTTCAGGCTCCTGCCGGGATCAGTCAGTATGGTGGACCTTTGGAGGAATGGGTACAAAACCATCAGGAAAGTTTGCAGGTGCTTCAAGAGTATGTGAAGGCTTAGTTGGAGGAACAAGCCACACCACGAAATCGGAAACACAATGAGTTGGTTAATGATTAGGGGTTTGATGAAGGTCAGCTGGTGTGTTTGCGGAACCATGTTCGAGGTAAAATACAGGATCATTGGGATGCCTGTTTGTATATGGTAGTTCGGTGTCCCCAAGATCAGGGTGCAGTTTACTCTGCAACTCCAATGGAGGGGGACGGGGTTGTCCGTCAAGTTCACCGAACAGAGTTGCGTCCAGTACCACAGGGGGTTGTTATGTCAGGGGAAGATGTTCTGGTAATGTCTCCTGAGTCTGGGTTGCCCACAGGGGCAACAGAAATGGAATCGGATGAGGACTCTGTGATTTTACGGGGACAGGGCTGGTGGGAGGGGTCGCAATAGAGCATCCACAAGTAGGCCTCGTATAATGGAGGAGGTTATGTCCCCCCCGAGGTGTAGAGACCAGTTAAACGTTCGGTGAGGTCCACCACTGGTCATCATACCAACCCTTATAAGTTACCACGGTCAGTGAATGATCGTTCGGTTGGGGAGGAAGACCAGTGGTTTGGGGATAGAATTCTTAGCTGTGATCGTTGGGTCATCAATTTCATTTTGGGGGATGGATTGTAGCCAGGCAATTATAGGCAGGTATAGGAACTGCAGTTCGGACTGGAGGCATAGCCGGGGCGAGATGGCTGTGCATGTTCCGATGGTAGGGCATATTGGCAAAGGAGCAGGCACGGGAAAGACAGGCAGGGTCCTGATAGATTTGGTGGAGCATCGGCGGGCATATTGAATTTGCAGTGTAGCAGCCTTTCTGTTTGCTTGTTTCAGGGGTGAACAATCTTATCCGCAAAGGGCCGGTGTGTATGCAGGTTTTCGCTGCAACTCCCTAATTAGATTTCTAATTAGAGGACTGATTAGCTGAAGAGTCCTCATACCTGGTTTTGAAGAGCTGACCTAAAGGTTACCCCAAAAACCTGTTTTTTTTTTTGTTTGAATGGGGCAGTGAGTCATGGGGTAAACTACTGTTCTTTAGGGGTTTTCAAGGTGGAATTACGGGTCGATAATTTTAAGGATCAGGTTGTAAACCTCCCTGGTGTTGCTTTAATATGTTTTATCTGAGGTTGTATCGTGTATTATCAAGCCAGCCGGCTTAGTGGCCTCGGGAGCGGGGTTTAGTGGGAGCAGCTGGCTAGTTTTATTTTCTTTTTTGTTTGTGTCTTTTTCTTTGTTGTATGTATATTTTGGGTTCATTATTAGGCAGGCTGGGCCTTTTGGCACCTGTAGTCTGGGTGCTGGATTGCCCATAGGGGTCTTTTTTATTGCTGTGATTTGCTGTGTCATTCACTAGTGTGATTTGTGCTGGATGTGTTTTTAAGGTTGTGCTGTGGCGTGTACCTGAGCAAACTTTGGGCAACCTGTTCTCTTGTTGGCTTTATTGACAAAGGGTGGATTAGTCTAATTACGGCCTGCTACAAATAGCTGCATATAACGTATAAAAAAAATCACCTTATGGGTGCTCCGTAGGGTAGCAAGATCTTGAGTTTTTTTACAGTACTCGGGTACGTTTTAAAATTTTCGACCAATCAGCAAACATTATTCTGACAGCATAGCTGGGAAACCAATGAAAAGTGAGTGCAACGTTCTAGAACTTGACTTCGGGTTGACGCTCCCTATAAAAGAGCTGGGTACTGCTTCAAGGCGTTCAGTTGGCGCTACCTCCTGATAGAGTAGCACTGTACGGCTCTTGTTCCGTAAAACAACATCAAAAGGATGAAAAAAAAAACAATTTTTAAAGAAGACGAAAAAAACATCGTCTAAAAAAATAAGCCAAAAAAATAATATCCGAAGAAGGAAAAACATGCAAAGTAAAAAAAACAAACAAAAATAAAAAACAATATCCAAAGAAGAAGGAAAAAAACATCCAAAGGGAGAAAACAAGAACTGAAGGGCAAACGAGGTAGGAGGAAATACAAATTTCGTTTCAGCACCGTTGGAGTGCCAAGCCGTGAAAAGCATTTGGCCAGAAGACAAGGTAAGTGTTGTAGCTGTTATTTTAAAACAGCGCTTTTCAAAATGCTGCTTTATAATCGTTTGAGATCGTTAGCCAGTGTGACAGCTGAAGGCTTTTTGAGTTTACCAACATAAAGTTTTATTTCTGTATTAGGACATTGTCAGGAACAATGATGTGTTCATCGCTATGATGTGGTCAAAAAGCGATGCATTGAATCTTAGAAACATTTGTGATTTTTCAAACAATGCTTTTCCTTTTATTTAATCAGTAAAATTTCCATCGGTTTTATATAGTGCCCCTTGAAATATGTCTTTAGCTCATTTTCCGGGCATTTTACTAGAATGCATCCTGAGAAATACACAAGCTCTGCTGCATTTCCGTGCCTCGATGTTTAGTGCCGAGTATAATTGTTGCAGTTGCCTTTTATATATTCCATGAGACCTGTTGGTACCAAGAGAAGTGTGAGACTGTCAGGGTGAATTTATCATACAATCGCACGCATAAATACCTGAGGGTTGCCAGTCCTTTTGCGTTGTTACAGGAGGACTAGAGCTGACGAGTGTGTTTCTACACACTATCAAGGGCATTGTAGTACAGTTTTCTCAGGTGGGAGAATGCTGCCGATCTCCTATTTGACAATACAGCCCTTGATATATTAGAATATTACAGAACTAGAAGCCTTTTGCAAGGAAGAATGTGAGAAAATCCCAAGTACAAGAACTGAAAGCCTTTCAGCTGGCTATAAGAAGCGCTTGTAAGCTGTGATATCTGGCAGAGGAGGTGTTACTAAGTACTGATTACGTAGGGTGCCCAAACTTTTGCAGAGTGCCATAATAATGTTTTTATTTTGTAATTTTGTTCAATTTATGGCATAAAAAGTAACTATTCATCAATGTTTGCTGAAAATATTGTGTATTTTCCCCCCAGTTCCTAAAGAGACTGTATTAACTGATATTGTTGCTTTTGTAATTGAAAAGATGTTATTTGTCAAGGGGTGCCAAACCTTTGCATAAGACTGTACACAGTGTGTGTATGTGTTTATGTGAGTGTGTGTCTGTGTGTGTCTTTATATATATATATGTGTGTGTGTGTGTATATATTTCTGTATATGCATGTGTATATATATATTTATATATAGTTCACACACATTCAAACTTATTTGAATACACATTCAAAATAATTTTTATTATTATTATTTTCGTTTTTTTTTTTTTTTGTGTTTTAAAATGTTTTATTTTTGCAATGGAAATAAAAATAAAGCAGTCCTCCGTAGAGGAGGGGTGGTGGAGGGAATATATATATATATATACATATATATAAAATAATTGTCACACAACCTGGGTGACATGCCTTGCCTGCTCACCCAGTTTTAGTGCACCTTAGTTATTCATAATGACCATCTAGTCTCGATACACCCATGAATATATATGTATATATATATATATATATATATATATAGTTTTTCTGTTTTTTTTTTGCAATAGACAATAAAAATAACGCAGTTCTCCGTAAAGGAGGGATGGTGGATGGAATATATATATACATATATATATAAAATAATTGTCACACAACCTGGGTGACATGCCTTGCCTGCTCACCCAATTTTAGTGCACCTTAGTTATCCATACTGACCATCTAGTCTCGACACACCCATATATATATATATATATATATGTATATATATATAGATATTTTTTCTTTTTCTTGTGTTTTTTTTTTCGCAATGGATATTAATAATAAAGCAGTCCTCCGTAAAGGAGGGGTGGTGGAGGGAATATATATATACATTTATATAAAATAATTGTCACACAACTGGGGTGACATGCCTTGCCTGCTCACCCAATTTTAGTGCACCTTAGTTATCCATAATGACCATCTAGTCTCGATACACCCATAAATATATATGTATATATATATATATATATATAGTTTTTTTTTTTTTTTGCAATAGACAATAAAAATAACGCAGTTCTCCATAAAAGAGGGATGGTGGATGGAATATATATATACATATATATAAAATAATTGTCACACAACCTGGGTGACATGCCTTGCCTGCTCACCCAATTTTAGTGCACCTTAGTTATCCATACTGACCATCTAGTCTCGACACACCCATATATATATATATATATATATATATATATATATATATATATATATATATATATATATATATATATATATATATATATATATATATATATATATGTATATATGTATATATATATGTATATATGTATATATATATGTATATATATATGTATATATGTATATATATATATATATATATGTATATATATATATAGATATTTTTTCTTTTTCTTGTGTTTTTTTTTCGCAATGGATATTAATAATAAAGCAGTCCTCCGTAAAGGAGGGGTGGTGGAGGGAATATATATATACATTTATATAAAATAATTGTCACACAACCTGGGTGACATGCCTTGCCTGCTCACCCAATTTTAGTGCAACTTAGTTATCCATAATGACCAACTAGTCTCGATACACCCATAAATATATATGTGTGTATATATATATATAGTTTTTTTGTGTTATTTTTTTGCAATAGACAATAAAAATAACGCAGTTCTCCATAAAGGAGGGATGGTGGATGGAATATATATATACATATATATAAAATAATTAATGTCACACAACCTGGGTGACATGCCTTGCCTGCTCACCCAATTTGAATGCACCTTAGTTATCCATAATGACCATCTAGTCTCGATACACCCATAAATATATATGTATATATATAGTTTTTTTTTTTCGCAATGGACAATAAAAATAACGCAGTTCTCCGTAAAGGAGGGATGGTGGATGGAATATATATATACATACATATAAAATAATTGTCACACAACCGGGGTGACATGCCTTGCCTGCTCACCCAATTTTAGTGCACCTTAGTTATTCATAATGACCATCTAGTCTCGATACACCCATAAATATATATGTATATATGTATTGTTTTTTTTTTTTTTTTTTTGCAATAGACAATAAAAATAACGCAGTTCTCCATAAAAGAGGGATGGTGGATGGAATATATATATACATATATATAAAATAATTGTCACACAACCTGGGTGACATGCCTTGCCTGCTCACCCAATTTTAGTGCACCTTAGTTATCCATAATGACCATCTAGTCTCGATACACCCATATATATATATATATATATATATATATATATATATATATATATATATATATATATATATATATATATATATATATATATATATATGTTTTTTTTTTCTTCGTAATGGACAATAAAAATAACGCGACAATAAAAATAACGCAGTTCTCCGTAAAGGAGGGATGGTGGATGGAATATATATATACATATATATAAAATAATTGTCACACAACCTGGGTGACATGCCTTGCCTGCTCACCCAATTTTAGTGCACCTTAGTTATCCATACTGACCATCTAGTCTCGACACACCCATATACACACCCGAAGCTCTGATCTCAGATCAGTTCCATGCCTCCAGAATCTAATGTTACCCTCAAGGAAGAAGGGAAGCTATGATGAGTAAAAAAAAGGTTATTAGAGTGTCCTGTCAGCGTTGGGCTTCTTCGGCCTCCGCCATTGATTTTTCGGTTTCAGGATGGAAAGTACAAGGTGGCTCTGTGTTGATGAATAATCCAGGAAAAAAATGCCACAAAGGCATGGAGTCACACCAGTGGAGTCTTATCCTTGCAATAAAGACCCCTGTATGACCTTTGCTGAATATTTCCAGTTTAGTGGAGCTGATCTGTGAGTAATGCAGTTATGCAGCAGTTTCTGATGGTTTCCGGTTTTGCAGGTGGTGTCCTTTTCAGCTTGGAGGAGGGAGCCTCCTTCTGGAACCAGATGTTGACCTGGAGAATCGTGAGTGACGTTTCCGATTAGCATACCTGATCTCCTTGCCCCGCCACGGGGCTCTGGTGAAATGTAACTATTCAGTGACCCGTATCTTTCAGTTCTTCGCTTCCATGATCTCGACCTTCACCTTGAACTTCTTCATGAGTATCTACCACAACAAGCCGGGAGATTTTAGTAACCCAGGTCTCATCAACTTTGGACGCTTTGACAACGATGTAAGTTTCCCATTTCTGTCGGTGTTGTGATGTAGATTGTCCTTTTTAAAAGTCTGTAGATGGAATCTTGAAAATCAAAATATTGGGCATCGGTAATTGATCTGGTTGTCTTGGCCAATGGTATGCTGTCCGCAAGTCAAGTAGCTCTTGGGAGATGTCGGCCGTTACCCTCTGACATTGGTTTCCTGCCTCCCGTTAGTCAGTGGGGAAAATGTGATGTTTATGGATGTCTGGACAACTTAGAGTGGAGAGCATTTTATAATCATTACCTCGTTTGGGAAAGGCGAAAGAAGACGGTATAATTTTGACCAAAATCCAGAATGAGACCAAGTTCACACTGTTCCCGAACATGTTTTGGTCTTTCCTGTCCGTGCCTTTCAAGAAGGGGCTGATCTGTGAACTTTATGGGGAAACAAGGGTGAGAGAGAAAAGGATGAGCTGTTATTTCCAGAAAGGGCTCGACTCGGTACCCTGTCACATGAGCAGTGATGTATTTTTACCTGCCTTCTGGTCACATGGGTTGGAAAGGAAACCATGAAACGTTTGTTGGGGGACTTGGACACAGCCCCCACCCCGCAGCGCATGACTTTCCTGGGAGGCCCCCTGGGCTGGAAATATAGTCATCACCTCGGTGGACATGAGTACCGCGCTGTTTTAGTTGGGCCTCCTGGTTTAGGTAGGCATGTTAGCCATGGTTGTGGATGTTTCTCGTTACAAGAGAGGCACCTGTAGCAGTTTACATGGTATGCAGATACGGTTGTTTATTTTATTTTTTTTAAACGCAGCAGAATTTTTCCCGCCTTCGGTGCCTGAAGTTTTTGGGAAACGTTTGCCCCGGATGCCCACTGTATGCTTCCTGTAGGATCACAACACGTTCACCATTTTTTTAAAAATTATACACTACTGTGCAAAAGTCTTAGGCAGGCAAAGAAAATGATATTTAGATTATCCTCGTGTTGGTGTAAAACTATGATATTATGCCTGTGAAAGTGTGTCAACTTCGCCATTTCAGAACCTCTGCTAAAATCATCCTAGTATTTGCAGCGACCGTCCAATGCAGCCATGTGTTTTTTTTGACTTGGCCACCAGCACACCTCATACAGCTAGTCAGTCTCTCACTGACTTTTTAAGCCAGTATATTTAACTTTTTTTAATTCAGCTGTTGGTGAAATTTAACAAAATCATGGAACGGCTGAGGTGCCCCTGAGGAGAAGTTTGGGAACTGAAGCGGTGTTCATCTAGCCATCCAACTAGATATCAGTAACTTTTTAGAAAATAGAAGAAATTACTGTGATGTTGTCATTTGCATGTTTGACTGGAGGATTCTGGGTATTGATTTTTTTTCTTTTTTTTTACCCCCCCCCCCCTCAGAGCACGGAGTACTACCTGTATGAGATTCCTCTGTTTATCGTCATGGGAGCCTTCGGTGAGAGAGAGAGAGAGAGAGGGAGCGTCTTATTGTGGAAACCCAAACCTTGCTCTTTTACATCTTAACGGACTGGTTCTGTTTCTGGTTTTCTCATGCCGGGCCCATGTCTCTTTCCCCCCCGCAGGTGGATTGCTGGGAGCACTGTTCAACGTCCTGAACTACTGGCTCACCATCCTCAGGATCAGGTGTGCCTGTGTGCGTGTGCCTGTGTGCGTGTGTGTGCCTGTGTGTGTGTGTGTGTGCGTACTTCTGTGCGCATGTGTGCCTGTGTGTGTGTGTGTGTGTGTGCGTACCTCTGCCTGTGTGTGTGCACGTAAGTGAGGCCTGTTTGGTTTTTACTGTGTCACGCCTGTCTGAAACTTAGGCATCTTAACACTTGAAATTAAATAATTAAATAAATATATCCCGAGACTGTGGGGCTGACCTTGAAACTGCCCCACACTGGTTTGATGCAAATGAAAGTTGTCCCACAACAAAATCATTAGCTGAGCCACCATGCCCCCCCCCCCCATCCCCAGGTATATCCACCGGCCCTGCCTGCAGGTGATCGAGGCCATACTGGTTGCTGCCGTGACGGCCACTGTGTTCTTCACTATGATCTACTTCTCCAACGACTGCCAGCCCCTGGGGGAGGATCAGCTGGAGGAATACCCCTTGCAGGTAAGGCAGCTGGAGGTGGGCTCTCTGTGATTTCATTGGCTGAACAGCTGAGAGGGTGTGTATCCTGTCCTCAGGCCTGAACCTCCACTTATCCCTCTCACAGCTGTTCTGTGCTGATGGCGAGTACAATTCCATGGCCACGATCGTCTTCAACACCCCGGAGAGGAGTGTCCGCAGCCTGTTCCACAGCCCCGCAGGTCCGTGGAGTTTCCAGCACGTGTTTCAGGGCAGGATGGGTCGTGACCTGAAGCCGGATTGGTCGCCCCTGTTGTGCCCTTCTTCTGGAAGAGATTATAATTACAGTCCGTTGTCCATCTTTAGAATGAACACCTGTGTTTGATATTGGTGACAGGCTGGCTAGGTCCGGGGCAGCTGTTTGAACAGTCAGACTCGTCTGCCACCTCTGTCGTGTCGTAGGTTTGTTTACGGGCCGCTTCTGGCTGATTGTTTTCCCAGACAGACAGCTAAACCCATACACACAATCCTCCTCAATTATTCAAGGCTTCCCTCATTTGGGATGGGGGGACTGTCACCCTGCCTGGGGAGAACAGGAGCGCTTCTCAAGTGCCCTGACGAATGCCACCGTAGGCAAGTTCGAACGGCACTAAACTGTGTTCATCCATGCCCTCTAGTGGATGAAAGACATACCAAAGTAACATGGCTTGGTCTTGATCGGCTCCAAATTGCACTTTACACCAGGTAGAAAAATGGAAATGATCATATGAAAAATGCCATTCATCATGAAATAATTTCTGTACACCTGTATCCTCATTACAAGGGTGAATCAAGTAAAACTAGCTGGTTTCGCTAGATTAGCGTTCTTGGGGATCAACTACATGATCAACATTTTAGCAAAAACGTGGGAAACACTGACTTAGGTGATGAATTCCACCACCACCACCCCCCCCCCCCCCCCGGCAGGTTCCTACAATCCCGTGACCCTGGGAATCTTCACCATCACCTACTTCTTCCTGGCCTGCTGGACATACGGCCTGACTGTGTCCGCCGGGGTCTTCATCCCCTCGCTGCTCATCGGCGCCGCCTGGGGGCGGCTCTTTGGCATTTTGCTGGCCTCCATTACGCCGCACAATTCCATACAGGTACATCAGGACGGGTCGCCGTTCCTGGGGAAGCGCCGTATAGCCGGTGAGGCGGCGTGGTCCGCTGGCGGAGGAGGGGCCGTCACGATAGCAGAACTCTTCCCTCAGCAGAGAGAAACCTCACAGTGGCGACGTTTTCCACTGACCTTGATTTTTTTGCACATTTTGAAGAAGCAAAACTGAAAATCCGTTAATGGGTACGATTATATTTCAGGAGGACAAGCCCTCAAACGCTTTCAGTTTGATTGAAGTGGTTTTTGTGGCGATTCGCAAAACTGAAATGGAAGCCGATTTTGCGAACTTGTTGCTGTGTAGGACACGATGACTTGGTTCTAGAGCTCGTATCTCATGAAAAGCTCAATCCATGTTGAGGCACGGAATCATAAATTGCAGGTGTTGTTTCCATGATGTTACTTAATGGAAACACCCTTTATGCAATTTCACTTTGTCAACAAATTTGCTTGTTTGTGCAGAACTTTAATGGAAACGCTGCAGGTTTTGATATATTAAGGAAATTGAACGGGGTCTTTAGAAGTCAGAGGGCCTCCTTCAACACCCGCTTTAGATTGATTTCCTCTTTGTTGTCCAATCAGATTTACTCTTTAAGCAGTCACGTGACTCTTTGAAGGTGCCCTATTGGTTAGTGCTGTATCGATTTCCTGGGCCGCCCAGCGTCATGTCGGCATAGATGTAGTTTAACATAATGTTTGTTGGAAGTAAAGCCCCCTCGAAGTTTTTGAATGAGCATGTTTTATGATTTGTGGCGTTTCGTTTGACAGACCTTGGCCGACCCTGGGAAGTACGCTCTGATTGGAGCCGCCGCCCAGCTTGGTGAGTGTCCGTCCGCGGTCAGCCTGCTTTTCAGAGCTCGTCTAGAGGTGCATGGAGGCACATGAGGCTTCGGGTTTGCGTCTGTTTACGAAGGTCTTTGCCAGGTGGGATCGTGAGGATGACCCTCAGCCTGACTGTCATCATGGTGGAAGCCACCGGAAATGTCACCTACGGCCTACCCATAATGCTGGTTCTGATGACGGCGAAGATCGTGGGCGATTATTTCGTGGAGGTCAGTGTTGACGTTTCGGGTTGGAGCGGGTTGGTCCATTTGGCATTATGTGTGAGCCTGTCAGTGAGTGATGAGCTCATCGCCTTTCAGACCGTGCAGAACTTGGAATCGGGCCAGTCGTGTTTCGTTAACTGCTCCGGTCTCATGTTTGCTTTTGGTGTGGGTGGTGCAGCTAGCCACCAGTCTGACGCCATCTTTTTTTCATCTGTCCTTCCAGTGACTGATTTTGAGAACCCTTCCGTTGTTTTTGCACAGCTGTCTAACTTAAGGTGGCACATCATGCTGTGACAGCTCGTTTCGCTTCTCTGTTCCTCAATGTGCCAGCAAATCTGCTTAGAGGAAGTAAAACTTCAAGGGGTGGCAGCTTGTGAATGTTGTGCAGATGTGATCCTAAGCTCTTCTGAGTGACTCGAATTTTCCCACAGGGGCTATACGACATCCACATCAAGCTGCAGAGTGTGCCCTTCCTGCACTGGGATGCCCCAGCCACCTCCCACTCCCTGACTGCCAGGTATATTGCCCCCTACAGGATTTTCCCTGCTAATGCTTCAATGAGCCCAGTACACGCCTTTAGCAAGACATTGGTGCTTCATTCTCACTGTATATTCAGGTTTGGTGTGTCTGTCCATTCAGGGAGGTTATGAGCTCTCCAGTAACCTGCTTCAACCTGGTGGAGAAAGTGGGCACTATTGTGGATGTGCTCAGCAACACCTCGACCAATCACAACGGGTTCCCTGTAGTCTCCGGGTTGAGTGATGGCTGTGAGGTATGTCCCTCCCACTAGGGGTGATTTTGTTTTCCTGGAGATTTGTCACATGATGTACTTTGGGGCTTTGCTAATCTGAATTTTGTGCTCTTAGCCAGGGAAAATCTGTGGCTTAATCCTGCGTTCCCAGCTTATCGTGCTCCTGAAACACAAGGTGAGTGTGACCTAAGGTTCCTGCAGAGGTCAGCTGAATAAGGAGCATGTCTGTCCACACTAACACCTATCAGGGTGCTTGGTGTATATGCATGCCTGTGAATGACAGTGCGATTGACCAATGAGGGGTCTGTTTACTGCGTACACGGTTGCGAATGTCAGTGCAGCAAGCCAATGAGAAGTGTGCTCATCCACGTTGTGACCGGTGTACTCTTTTCAACCAGGTGTTTGTGGAACGGGCTCGTTCTCGTCTCAATCTGCGCAAACTGCAGCTGAAGGACTTCCGGGATGCCTACCCTCGCTTCCCTCCGATCCAGTCCATCCATGTGTCCCAAGACGAGAGGGAGTGCATGATGGACCTGACGGAGTTCATGAATCCCACCCCCTACACTGTCACGCAGGTACTAGTCTCAGTCTCAGCCTTGGTCTTGGTCCTTGAGAACCAGAGACACATTTGACTAAACAGTCATGTTCTGCGACTGTGTTCTTCTGCCTCTTTTTCAGGAGACGTCGCTTCCTCGTGTCTTCAAGCTGTTCAGGGCCCTTGGTCTGCGGCACCTCATTGTGGTGGACAGTGACAACCAGGTGCGTCTGCCTTGCGAGGTCCTCAGGCCTTCGTCATCTCCAGCACATATCTCCATTCTCATTGTAAAATTCGAAAATTACTGCATCGGTTTTCAGCCAGTGGCCGTTGGGCATCCATCTAGATCAAGGTTATCACCCTGGTTTCCTGTGCTACTCCCACCCCTCCCTCATAACATAACCAGCTATCTATGCCCTGTTCTACGTACCAATCATGTTCCCGGTGCCCAGGTGGTGGGACTGGTGACGCGGAAGGACCTGGCCCGTTACCACCTGGGCAAAGACGGCCTGGAGGAGCTGCAGCTGGCACAGACGTGATGCGTGGAAGGCGACTGCCGCGCTGCTCACCAGGCCAACCCCCCCTGCCCCCAGTCAGCCCCCGCCAGAACCCGCACCGGTCGTGCATTTCAGCAAAGTCCGGAACCCGGGATGCCAATGACTGACTTTCTGGTTTCGTTCACCGAGGGTTGGTTGTGATGGGGGAGGGGATCGATTCCATGTGTGTTTTGCGACTTTTTGTTGCCCCCTCCCAGTTTGCACATAAAATAATTTATCCGTTATGTTTTTAAAGCACTTCAGAGAGAGAGTGAGTGTGTGTGTGTGTGTGTGTGTGTGTGTGTGTGTGTGTGGTTCTACACACACTTGGGTGTCAGTCCCGCTCTGTGGTCATTTGCAAAGCTTTGGTAGCATTGTGATATACATTAGTGTAAATGTGTAAAAAGCATTTCAAGCTGTGTGTGTGTGAGAGAGAGAGAGAGAGAGAGAGAGAGAGATTAGCCAGGCCAATAACGTTCCTCTTTTACTCAGAGTTTTTTGAGTGTGGTCTATTGACAGAGGGTACCACAGTTTTCTTGTGACTTTAGTTTTACTTTAGGGGAAGTTAATTTTCCTCTCCCAGATAATTGTCTTGCACATTGTACCATTAACCAATGCCTCCCACCCCTCCCATGCCAGTGTAGGTAAGACCAACCCTGCCCCCCCCCCCCCCCCCCGGAAAAACCCTGACTCGCTTTGACCTTTTTCTCTCATGCTGGATGCTAGCGGTTTTTAACATACAGTGTTTTTTCTCGTGAATTCGCCCATTGGCTGACTGCCACACTGCCTGCGTCCTCCCCCACCCACGCCAGTACGTGACAGTATGTATCCCCCCCACCCCGGGTGATTCTCCAGGTCCTGTGTTTTTGATGGCGATTTGTCTCTTGTTGCGCCGTACAGCCTCTAGGTGGCAGAAACCCTGGTTTCTGATATATACCTGAATAAATTATGCAAATCGGGGTCAGGTTTACATGGGTCGGGTGCCAAACAATGCCAGTAGTGTGTGTGTGTGTGTGTGGGGGGGTGACTTCACAGGTGCTCTCCTGAAAATGTGTGTATATCATTGTTTTTAAATGGCACTTACTGAAAGCAGAGTGGGGTTCAGGGCAGCTTAATGATTTGCAAGGTGACCATGGGTCGTGTTTGGCCAAGGGGGCGCTAGTGTGTTGAGGAAAGGAACTTATTCTGGTCTTTGCAGGCTGTGCTAGAAACCCAAACCCACCCCCATGGCTGTATGTGGCTCCGCACTTTAAATGCTTCTTACCCCACCTCGTTTCCCATCTGCGCCCTACAACTTACAAATCCTTGCAATGTCACGTGCAAGGGGGCCCCCTACTGGCCAAGCAAGGCCCTACAGTCGCTGGTGCCCTTGGGGGTCCAGCCGTACAGTTTTTGCCAACAGCAGAGTTTACACTTTGACTAGTTATGTGCTGTTTAGTTATTTTGTTTTTAATTAAGGTGAACTTGCCTAAGTGACCCTGATCAGTTAAATAGGGTTTTTACCCACCCAACAAGCCTATCGAAAATGGACATACCAGTTAAACGGTAAACGATGTGAATCCCTTATCAGATTTTGATTTTATTCTGAATATTAAATGTCGTGTTTTAACTCAACCTTAAATAAATTAAAGTATCTCCATTTTAAAGAGCACTGTGACTGGATGAGAGAATTGTTTCGGCGTTGGCAAGTACCACCTTAGCGTACATTTATAGAAACGGCTGAAATATACTGGATAATTTTGCATAATTTTTATTTTGCCAAGCTTGATTTTCTTCTGTGATTTCTGAAATCTAATAAAGGTTTTGATGCATATGCCTATTTGTATTGCACGAGTCAGTCATGCTGTTTAATAAGAATCATTTGTATTTATACAAACAATGATAAAAAAATTATTGTATTAAATGGCGTGTTTGATGATACTGCTGGTGACTCCGTGGCACTCTTTGAGCAACGTGTCCGTATCCTAATTTTCTACCTTCTGACACACAAATTCTCAGACTAAATGAGATTACTGCAGTCCCGTTGCCGGGGTAATGCAATTGTTTAGGTGGATGTCGCTGAATGCATTTCAGTGGGAGGTCCAGAAAGCCTGGGACGCGATTTGACGGGGTAGAAATGAGATGAACGGTTCTGTTGTACCTTGCAGATTTGTACCTTGCAGATTTCCCTCGATTTGCTTATTAGTTGCTGGAAATCAATATTTAAAAAAAAATGTGCGTTGAACATGCCTTTCCATCCCGATCCATGAACCCAGTTTTCCCAGATATCAGCAAAACAATGAGAAATTCTATATATAAAAAAAAAAAAATCAACATTTGATTAAGTTTTATTAATGCTTGCTTTCATGTTAAAAAATTTTGGTGCACAATTTAATTTTTTTTTTAACACACAACATTTGGTTGAAATTGTAACGTGGAACATCAAGTCTGGGGCGCAGTTAAGGGGGGGAGATTAGGACAGTAAAAAACTTGGAACATAACTGCATTGGTGTGGGTTTGTGGCCCAATATGATATGCATTCATGGGGCCCAAATTCTCTAGCAGAATCACAGCATAGATTTCTTTGTATATTTTTTAGGTTTAAAGGACTCCGGAGATTGAGATATTGTGTTTTTAAAGTTTCCTTGGACTCCCACAGTAAATTTTACAGAGCTGGGGTCTCCATAACTTTTGCTGTGCAATAAATTTTGCTGACTGGGAAAGGGGGGGGGGGTTCCCCAAGATTTTTGCCGGCTCGCCTACCCATCGGCTCACCTTGAAAATGCCCAAAATGCCACCTGGCTGTTCAGCCCTGCTATAAAGTTGCAGAAAGACACGACGTTGTACTGTGACCTTACGATGTTACAGATCCGAGAAATAGCGTACTAAGCAGCACGTGTTTCCCTGCTGTGTTAAGGTGGGCCTTAGAAACCCATAACGCACTAATGCAGCTCTGGATGGCGGGCTATGCGTCAGTAATGCTGTCAGAGAAGATTCACTCATTAGTCTGATGTGAACTTAATCAGATTATGGGTCCTTTTTAGTCGCAGAATACAACATAATCCATGGCAAATGGACATCGGTGCCGTCTTTATGATGTTATGCTGACAGTGCCTTTAATCCCACCCCCCACCCCCCACCAATCCCTTTCCCAACTTCATGTTGTCTCTTAATCCTGTATGTTTCAGTAATATGAAGACGGAATTTCAGTATTCTCTGTTGCGGTTGTTTTATTTTTATCTCGCGAGTTTCATGCATTTTTAAGAACCGCGCAGAACATCAGTTAACTCTGTGCTGCTGGAATCCTGAGGATTGCCTTGATGGGTAGTGTAGGAGTTGAAGGATTTGCGTAGTCAGATTTAATTTTTTAAAAAGGAAATCTATTAAAAAGTAACATGCAAAGTAGTTTATTATTATTATTATTTTTTTTTTTTACATAAGAATTTCAAGAGAAACTGAGAGCCTCGTTTTAATGGGCTTGTCTGGTAAAGTTAGTTTGACACTTGTACTGCATGTATTATTAAACATTTATCTATCCATCCATCCATCCATCCCGGCTCCGTCAACATGCAAACTTCAGTAATTCAAAACACTTAGTATTGAGCTTCCATTGTGAGCCTTAGCAGCCAATAAACAAACCGCCAATAATGAATATCACAGGCTTTGGTGATGGACACAGACTTCCAGACACGCCCCATATTCCTGACGCATTCCTCACCATGACCCTGTCTACTTCACATTCGCAGCCCAATATTTCATTCAAACTGGAGTTCGAAAGCTTGTTGGAGCCGAATGGACAATTTTAAAGACCAACATGGCAGAAAATTCAGTTCTGAAAGAAAGGAAGTTTCGATTTTTAATGAACTTATGAGATGCAGCAGAGATTCATCTTACCCTCAGTAATCTTTAGTTATAGCTTTCAGGGACTGGGATATAGATAATTTAGAAATGTGCTGCTTTTTAAAACACTAAGTAGGATTCCAATACTTTTCCAAGACACGGTATAATAGTATAATGTATTGTTGGTGCGCTGTGGGAGGGAGGTGCTGTCCTGGCAGGGGAGACAGGTGACTGAAACCTTTTGTAGCGATTTGTTCCGCCTGTCTGTTGGGCAGAATTTAGTTTGCTCTCTTTGTGCTTCCAGTAAATCTAGGTCCCGTTCCCATCATACCAGCAAGTCCGTGCAGGGTGGATCTCTGGCTAATCTCTTTTGTTGTTTGATTCCCTCCACGGAGGAAAAAAAAAAGAACTCGAGGTCACCTGCGGTTCCGAACCACATCTCCAGCAGGTCAGTGATCTCAGAGTAGCACATGCCGTTTATAAGCCAAAAGAAAAATGGTTGAAAAGTACGACACCTGTGTTATTCTATTTTGGTATTTAAGTGACAGAATTCCACTAAAGGTGAATTAAAAACTTGCTTAATTTATTGAGAAATGCTGAAGAAGTAAATGAACAAAGGATGAGAGAAGCTGCTGGAATCTGAAGCAGACATGATGCAGGTTCGAAACTGCACAGTTTTGATCTGGAATATGGGACACAATCCACATTATAAGCACTGAGCTAAATGCCAAGTTTTAAATGGCTATTTATCTATTACAACCATTGTTTCAGTGAAAGTTGTATGCAGATGTTTATTACTTAGTAATAAGGCAATATTTGGCTCAACTATGGTTTGTCTGTTACTAATGAAATAAACTTTTCCTATATATAGAGACACAGGACTTTTCTCACTTCTGATCTAAACCATAATTTAGTCTGTTCTTATTTAACATGACACTATAATAAAAATACATCCGAAGTTAAAAATCCTGGAAGACTGCGTCAAATAGAGCAGCAGAGCACCGCCCCCAAACAGCCTCTGTGGGGCAGCAGTGAGCTCAGAGTGCATCCCCCCCCCAGGAGGCAGTGTTAGGAAGAGCAGGCTGCTGTGGGACTTGCTGGTGACCCCAGGGACTTGGTCTTGCCGTTGTCCTCTAAGGCCTGGGCGAAAAGGGCAGGGTTACGGCTGGAGTGCCGCTGGCGTCTCACAAAGGGAAAGACACTGGGGCATGATGGGAAGGAGAACATGTTAGCGTTCCGCTAACACTTGTGGCACTGCCTTTTCTAAGTCAGCCATGTTGGAAAATCCTTGACTACCGTGGAATTACAAACAGAAACTGGAGAGCATCACAGGGGACGCAAAAGCAATTAACATTACAGAACTCTGTGTAGTCTTAGTGACGAAGCTAAGCTGAAGCCAGCAGTTCACACTAAGCCCAAAAATCCCTGGAATTAATCGTTAACAACCCCAGAAACAGAACCTGTGTGTATCCCACACCAATATGAGTCTTATCCCCTTATATAAAATACATGGAATATATTACAGAAAGACCCCTTTTATAGAAGATAATAGTTTTACCTTTTTTTGGTCTCTTGTGGTTCTATGGCTCTAGCCAGCATGTTTTTGTAGAGATCGGACTTTAAATAGCGGGCGTAGGAGTCCTGAGGGTGAGAGGAGAGGCCGAGAGCCCGTTTTAATGAAGCTGTCATCCACTTTCATGGCTGTGCACAGTTAATGCTCCTACCTTCTTCATCAGGAAATAGATGTGCATCTGGGCGTCATCCAGGACAAAACGATGTGGGCTTTTCATGCCCTGCAGGGTCTTCTCCATGGTCTTGCTGTCCACGTTTACCCACTTGCTGGCTCCCGGGGCCAGGAACTGCCTGGGGGGAAGGAAGTGATGAGCCTGAGCTTTGCAGTCCCACTGGGAGTAAGCAAGTGCCACATCAGGGCCTGCTCTAAATTCAACTGGGATGCAAACTGTCCCACTGGGCCACAAGGTCGCACTCACTTGTAGACCTCTTCCACCTTCTGCGGGATCGTAGCGCTCTCGCCGTGCCGGATGTCCTCACAGGCCTCCCAGAAACAGAGGTTCTCCACTGTGAATGAAACAGCGCATGCATCAGCTACCTGCAGGAGGCGCTCATCACGATGCCAATATGGAGGAGAATTGCCTTTCATAGAGGGATCATGATTATTAATTTAGCAGATGCTAGATCCTATTTTTTTTTTTTTTTGAGAGGGCAGGGTCAGTCAGTCCCTGGAGTAACTGATCGACGGCCCAATAGTGAGGTCACTCAGCTGACTCTGGGATTTGAGCTGATGACCTCCTGCAATGAATCCCAATCTGCTGAGTCACACACTGCCCAAATAGGCCCGCAGTGATCAAATAATGAATATGATTCTTACTTGCTGACGATGCCTCCATGAAGCTGATCTACTTGGGCGGGGGGGTCTACATGCTGCTCACCACTGAACTCCTTCTCCAGGTACTCCCTGAACTTGCACCGTCCCAGAGGGTCCCTAAGGAGCTCCGTGAAGCCGAACCCCCATCGTTCCACCCGCAGCTTGGTGGGTGTCTCCACCCTGCACCAGGAGGCGTGGAAGTGAAGAGACGACAGTCACCTCTGGGGGTGTGGCCCTGAAGAGGCAGGATGGGGCGCGGTAACGCACACTCACATGTCGGCATTCAGCGTCCAGAGTGCCGTGTCATCTGTTATCCAGGGGTTGCTGGGGGGGCAGCCTTGCATCATGGGGTCATGGTTCAGGTACTGCTCGCTGAACTTAAGGAAGCTGAACACAGAAGACCAGCCATTCCCAGTTTTAGTCCTACTTTCTATAATCCTTGCAAGTCATCAAATATTCAGGTTCAATGCTGGCATATTCCAGCAAACTGGAGCTCGAAATGGTGACGAAATGATTATACGTCATTGAACCCTATAAGGAAATTCTCTTTTCATCTCCTCCATCTTGCTCTCCATAGGTGAGAGAAAGCTTGGTAGCAAAGGGCAGCTGCCCGTAGAGGCTCCCAGGAACCTGGGGGTTAAGGGCCTTGTTCAAGGACCCACAAGTGTGCTGAAGCCAGGCTTGAACCGGCGACCTTCTGATCAATATTAAGTAATTATTTGCAGTTAAATACAGTTCAATTCAGTTTAATAGTCAACCGGTTTCAATATTAGTTAGGCATCATTAATCCAGGATATGTGTGACTCTGAGATTTATGGTGAAAGATGGATGGGCAGATGGACGAAAGAACGAAATAACGAGGTTAGATTTTCACAAAGAGCAGTCCCCAGCATTTTTGTCAGAATTAACATGAAATAGATCCCCCCCCCCACCAATCAGAGGCACAGTATACAGAATACCCAGAGATATCCCCCAGTTAGGGACTAATGTGGACTGGTGTCGAACCAGTGGTCCCCCAGCTATGCTGGGACTGAGGCTGAATCACAGGTGTTGGGGGGGGGTAGGTGGGGGAGGCTGTTATCCAACCTTTCCAGGCAGATGGAGGACTTGACCCTCGAGCGGCCCAGGGATTTCCTGATGTGTTCAATCTGGTGTCGGGAGCCATGAAAAATCACACGGGGAATATAAGAGTCAGAAAAAAGGCACAGCATGGTACACATCCAAGCCCTGATAAGAGCCATGCTGTTGTACCTTTAAACAGAATTTGTCAATATCTGAGAGCCAACAAAAGAAAACGACAACACAGATGTAGATCCTTCCGAAGCAATTTTCTTATGACAGCATTCTTAAGAGCCCACTTAATCACCCTCTTTGGTTGTTCTTGGCAACCATCCCATCAGCTGAAATAGGTTCACTCTAAATTCTTTCAGGCTTACCTCTCTTTTGTAGTAGTCCGCGTTCTGTTCTGTAAAGAAGGAAGAAACAAAACCGTCTCTAAACATGATATAAGCCACATGTTTATGGGAGTTTTACTTGCGCAAAAATGTTCTGAGGGCACAAGGTTCATTGGTTCAGAGAGATAACCAATCAGACTGTAGAAGTGGTGGATACAGGCAACTAGAGGAGGGGGGGGGGTCAACCAATCAGATGTCTTGTTCCTGCCTCCTCTAGTTCCTTAGACCCACCTCCTCTACAATCTAATTGGTTATCTCTCTGAACCAATCATTTTTCCTTCTGCCCTCAGAACATTTTTGTGAGGGTAAAACTCCCACGAGCGAATCACATGCAAGGAATCAGACAGTAGGAATTCTGCTCACACTCAGCTCCTGGCTTTACTAAGCAGACATCCAGTCTAGAAACCATGAATAATATAGCACTATTACGAGTATGTATTGTGGGACTGCTGACGTACTTACGTTAGCATGGAAAACGAGAGCAGGAAGTGAGGAAGAAGTGAGACAGAAAGATGAGCACAACGAAGTGCTGTCACACTCACACACGAGCTTCCCTCGGATGCCCTCCCACCAAAAACACTGATTATCACTTCACTTCCTTGGGTAATTTGGGGGCCCAAGGCAACAGCCTATTCTGCCTATAGCTGCCATATATATATAGATATTAATATACATATTTTTTCTTCATGACTTTGATCTTATCTAGGCCCCGAGCGGCTCTCTTGTTTGCCCGGATCCGGTCCTGTGACTGACAGAGGCGATAAACAGCAGGTACTGGCATTACGGAAAAAATGTATATGCTTAATAAAAAGCTCAGACCAGCTGGACTCGGGAGTTGTGCCGGTTCCTTCGCTCAGGGCCTTGTTCTTGAACGCTGAATGTTCCCGGCTGCAGAAAATCAGAGGGTGAGAAATCCTTAGCTGAACTTCAGATGAAGAGTGAGCTCGTTTCTCTCAAGCAGACTGACGCCGGTCTAACGCTGCATTAATACCCCTTAGCACTACTGGTCACATTTCCCATGATGCCACTGGGTACAGCCCATGGCGACACTGCCCAGTAGGGGACAGTGTGACAGCTTTCCAAAAGGACCATTCGGTCCTGGAGGGCCAGTCGGTGACACAGTATCCATGATCAGGACTGGGGTACCCTGCTTTACAGAATAAACTAACCAAATGTCGATACTGAATGCAATCTGATTTAACATGGTTTCCTTAA
>NW_026043008.1:0-65597 GCF_023856365.1 Brienomyrus brachyistius | reverse complement strand
TTCTAAATATTTCTGTGGACTTTTGGAAATTTCACGAAATTCCATTGCTCCATTACATAAACACTGAGTGAGATTTCATTCCCATTACTGCAACGTATGAAGAGGATTATGACTTATTACTTTAGGTTATCGGACTGAGTGAGTTTTGGAAATTTGCTCTTCGATAACTGAAGCAGTGCTGTGAATGCAGAGGTTATATGCGTCGCATATCAACAGAACTGTATGTTTATGTCTTGTCTTAATTATTTTGATTAAATGTCTAACTATTCCCAATATGTGTGAACATACTTGGCCAAATAAAGCTGATTCTGATTCAGTCAGAGGGTAATCGTCGGTGTGCTGTACTATCGTGGTGACCCACACAGAGAGCTTAGGACCATGATTTCAGTGTGTGCTTGTGTGAGGGGACAGGCAGGGCGGCGGCTCACTGGGTGATGCACTCCTGTGGGTATAGGGGCTGGGATAGGGGGCGGAGCAGTTACTCCTCAAGGAGGAGTAACAGTCACAGCCGTGGGGGGAGGAGAGGGAGAGGGTGCTCCCAAACTGGGGGTGTGGGTTTGATGAAGAGCAGAGAGACCCTGAGCCTGGGATGAACCAGCTGCCTACTGAAACGAAAGCGGATAAAGACAGAAACTAGAACCTCAAACTAAACAACACAAACAACAATATCAAGTTATATTCAATCATTAAACCGTTATATATTTAATCTAAACAATAGTAATAAATATCGTTCCGATTCAAAATATCATTTACGGGTGAATCTTATGACTTGCATTGGGAAACAGGAAACGGGCCAAGCTGCAGGGCCAGTTCAAAGGCATAGTGCGAGGCGCCCAGAAAGGGGGCGAGGTCTGGGCGGAGTCAGCTAAAGAAGAAAAAGGCCTGACCTTTTTCTGGATGCTGTGGACTGTGTTTGTGTGTGAGCTGCAGCTGCATGTTCCTTACATTTTTTTTATTAACACCAGCACCGTGAGGTTTGGCCTGGACTGGGTCCTGTCCTGCATGGTTGAAGACATGTTGACTGATGGTCAGCCCGTGTTCTGTTGGATCCCACAGAAAGGAAATGGGAATCCCGTTTGGATCGGATGCTGACAGTTGAAAAAAAACTCATGTCTGTGTGTTATGAAAGAATATCAATAAATGTTTCCGAAAGGGGATGACTCATTTGGTAATTATTTACGGCTTATGTTATGGCTGAGAAATTTACAGTCTTTACTAAAGTCTGACTTCTTTCGAGTCACCTTTAA
This sequence comes from Brienomyrus brachyistius, assembly GCF_023856365.1. NCBI lineage: Eukaryota > Metazoa > Chordata > Actinopteri > Osteoglossiformes > Mormyridae > Brienomyrus > Brienomyrus brachyistius. Next base: position 64,350 of record NW_026043008.1, on the reverse strand, counting down.
TATAGATTGGACACTCTCTATGCTATGTACAATACTTATATAGATGGTACATGTTTACTTGCTTGCACAGATGGTTGATTAGGTAATTAGTGTAAGTGTGTGTGTGTGTGTGTGTGTGTCCAATCGCATGTATGTCCAAGGTCCATAGTAAGTAATATACACTGATCAAGAGATGCCTGAAAGTGGATGAAAGAGGACATTAGTGGGTGTATCACTTAGTGTAACGGGTGCAGGAAAATGAGCAGGACTGCAAGCCATATAATGACCCACTGTCCTTATCTAGCTCTTAATACAGTATGCATACAGTGATGTATCTACAATGGACAGCTACTATAAGCAGATAGCACAGTACAGGTGCTTAATCTGTATGCTATTTCCATCCATCCATTGTCCAAACCGCTTATCCTACTGGGTCACAGGGGGTCCGGAGTCTATCCCGGAATCAATGGGCACGAGGCAGGGAAGAACCCAGGATGGGGGGCCAGCCCATCACAGCTCACACTCACACACCATTCACTCACACATGCACACCTACGGTAAATTTAGCTACTCCAATTAGCCTCAGCATGTTTTTGGACTGTGGGGGGAAACCGGAGGAAACTAGCAGCTTTGTGTGGTAATTGTTTGTATTAAAAATACATTGGATCAAGTCAAATTATTTTTATGAAGAATTAACATCTAAAAGCTGCTAGTAGACCGTGGGAAAATAATTTTTCTATTTTCTTGCTGCCATCTCGTGGCCAAAAGTAGGTATTGCAATTTCCATCATATGTAAGAGGGCCTGCCCATCAGAGTAATGTACATCCTGTGACATGTATTGACTATCAAGACAAACTGAAACACGGTGTATTAGGCTGTCAATGAGTACTGGACTAGGGTGAAAAACTGCCTGATAATCTACCTATTAACTAGAAGAGTACAAACTGGAGACGGATCCCCTAATACAGAGGGATTAACGTCTGTGCCACATCCAGAACCATTCAGTGTAGGAGTCTGGTGGTTCTACTGGATACTGACAAGTACCCAGCCCCTTTGTTCCCTCTGATAATCATCAGTCCTCCTCTGAATGCCTTCACCACTCTATTCCTGAATAGGTACACATTTAAATATGCTAGCAAGATCAAGGTATTGGGATAACTGTTAGGTTCGCTGTTCAGAGAGTTGCAGTGAAAACCATCATACACAGTGGCCCTTTCTGGATAAGATTACCTCCCTCTGATCTAACAGGTCAAGATCAAAGCAAGGTGCATTGCAATGTCTGACACCCAGCACACTACAGCATATAAAATACAGGTATCCATCGCCTTCCGCATTTGGAACCAGGACCACTTGTTGCAAGTCAATTTGGGCGTATCTCAAGTTATACGAGAGAGGCAAGACATTAAGGACAGTATACACAGTACTGAAATAATAATGTACATATTAAACCACAGCACTTAATAAACAGATACTGCACTTACATTTCACAAAAAAAAAATAAAGCACAGATTGCACTAAGAAATCAAAAGATGCATGTGCTAGCAAACAGTGGGAGCTGAGGAAGAAGCAGTGGTGAAATACTTTATTGTACAGTACAGTAAGTTTCTTTTTATAGAATGAAATAGCATACAGGGGGCGGCATGGTGGTGCAGTGGTTAGCACTGTTGCCTCACACCTCTGGGACCCGGGTTCGAGTCTCTGCCTGGGTCACATGGGTGTGGAGTTTGCATGTTCTCCCCGTGTCGTCGTGGGGTTTCCTCGGGTACTCCGGTTTCCCCCCACAGTCCAAAAACATGCTGAGGCTAATTGGAGTTGCTGAATTGCCCGTAGGTGTGCATGTGTGAGTGAATGGTGTGTGAGTGTGAGCTGTGATGGGCTGGCCCCCCATCCTGGGTTCTTCCCTGCCTCGTGCCCATTGATTCCGGGATAGACTCCGGACCCCCTGTGACCCAGTAGGATAAGCGGTTTGGACAATGGATGGATGGATGGATGCTGAGGCTAACTGGAGTTACTAAATTGCCCGTAGGTATGCATGTATGAGTGAATAGTGGTGAGTGTGCCCTGTGATGGGCTGGCTCCCCATCCTGGGTTGTTCCCTGCCTCGTGCCCATTGCTTCCGGGATAGGCTCCAGACCCCCCACGACCCAGTAGGATAAGCGGTTTGGACAATGGATGGATGGATGGAAATAGCATACAGATCTTATAAGCACCTGTACTGTGCTATCTGCTCATAGTAGCTGTCCATTGTAGATACATCACTGTATGCATACTGTATTAAGAGCTAGACAAGGGTCATTATATGGCTTGCAGTCCTGCTCATTTTCCTGCACGCGTTACACTAAGTGATACACCCACTAATGTCCTCTTTTATCCACTTTCGGGCATCTCTTGATCAGTGTATATTATTTACTATGGACCTTGGACATACATGCGATTGAACACACACACACACTTACACTAATTACCTAATCATCCATCTGTGCAAGCAGGTAAACATTTACCATCTATGTAAGTATTGCACATTGCATAGAGAGTGTCCAATCTATATTAAAGGTGACTCAAAAGAAGTCAGACTTCAGTAAAGACTGTAAATTGGCAGCCATAACATAAGCCGTAAATAATTACCAAATGAGTCATCCCCTTTCGGAAACATTTATTGATATTCTTTCATAACACACAGACATGAGTTTTTTTTCAACTGTCAGCATCCTTCTCGATTGTCAGAAGCTCTGCGCTAGAGGGAGGTTTACTGGTCTTATACTCTTCTGGCACCTTGTGTGATTCCTGACTTGGGACATCAGTTTGGCTCCTTCTGTATGTGGTTTACATTGTATTTGTTCTTTAAAGTTGCCCCTTCAGAATTAGACAGTGTAACCAGCTTGCCACATATTGCCTGGATGACATAAGGTCCGGTAAAATCCGGTTCCGTTCTTCCTCCTTTCCGTCCCCGCTTCCTCATGTTGAACAGAAGCGCCTCATCTCCAACATGATAAACTGTGTTTTGGTACCTCTTTTGTATTCGTTTACCACATGCCTGCTTCTGTTTTTCCTGTTACTAGGAGATGTTTTCAGCTGTTGTTGCTTATTGTCTCAACTACTTTATTTTTTTCATCAAAAAACGTGCCGTAGCTTTTCTCATCGGGAAGAATAATTGTGGAAAGCTGAAGTGGAAAAACATTCATAGCAAATTATTATTATTCACAGATCATTATAAAGAGTCATTTTCTAAAAGCATTAAGAACAATGTAATTTGCTGTTTCAAGATATGTTTTTAAATAACTACTTGTCAGTCATAAGAAACTCTTCAACACACATGATCCGATCTTGCCACAAATCATTTTTAATCTCACTTTTGTTGCCAGCAGTTCAGACATTAATGGCTGTGTGTTGAGTTATTTTGAGGGGACATCAAATTTACACCATTATACAAGCTGTACACTGATTACTTTACATTCTATCAGAGTTTCATATCTTTAACGTTGTCCCTTGAAAAGATATAATAAAATATTTACAAAAATGTGTGGGGTGTACTCACTTTTGTGAGATACTGTATATTAAGGGATTGATTGTCAATAATATCAGTAATTCCTGATGTAATGTTAAAAGAATAGAGCCTGTCTCACACAGTTCTAAAACAACCTCAAAAACAGACTTACCATTTTATGTCATCATTCGTTTTCTCATCCAGGCCATTGGTTTGGGGATGATATGCAGCAGTGATCAACGGCAGAACAGGGGCTCTGAACGCAGTATGGATTAAAAAGGAATTAACCATCTCTCTCAATATAAAATTAGGATCATTTATTCTCTACAGAGGCCCCCATAGAATAGTGCATCCATCCCCTCACTCATGTTTAGACAGACGTAAGGCAACAGGCCAATGACATTCAGAACAGCAACAACATCAACAATTGTACAGCTAGTTTTAAAATTTAATAAAAAAGACAAACCAATTAGGTAATATTAATGAAATTATTAAAATGTGCAGATTAATAGTCAGAAATAATTTGCGATTTTAAGAGCGGAAAGGATACATTAAAACTCAATTACATTTATCCCTTAATAATAAAAAAAAGGTTTTTGAATTTTACATCATGATAAATGAGAACTATATGTGATTACTAATTACTGTTGACTAATTTCCTGTCTGGACGTTTCCCTCCTCATTGTTAAAAGTCATTATATGTCTGGGTGCCAGTCAGTGGAAGCACACAGACATGTTGGCCAGCTGTCATATTCATTCAGCACCAGCCCATCAAGTAGAGAATTCAGCACCACGGGACAGTGACCTGTGTTACAATGACATCAGGTCATTGGCTCTAAATATTTTTCTAGAAATAATCAAATGGGCTCTATTGTAGAAATTTCCAGCCAGAGTCTTGTGGTGCGTTCGTTTTTCTCTCGGAACTTGGAAATTCCAAATTGGGTGACATCACATCCAACAATCTCCCGTTCAAGCTAGCACAACTCGGAACAAACATGGCTGCCTCCATGAATACGCTGCTGTGTTGTTGCTTTATATTTTAGCAGTTATGGAGTAAGATTATTATTTCAGACAAATAAACAAGAAACAGGAACTAGTCAACCACATTAAAAGCTTTATAAAGTATTTTAGTACATTCATAGCGATATTCTTTTTTCGAGATCAAACAAACTACAAACAAACCAAAAACACTAACAAGTCTGGTAAAAATCTGATATTGCATGTTAGGATACTGTTTACGGTCACAATATGGTATTCTCTAAATCGAACACGTGCAATTACATTAATAATTACTAATAATTATAAATATAATAATAATAAATGGGCGGGTATGGTCGTGCACTGGTTAGCACTGTTGCCTCACACCTCTGGGACCCAGGTTCAAATCTCGCCTGGGTCACATGTGTGTGGAGTTTGCATGTTCTCCCCATGTCGTCGTGGGGTTTCCTCCGGGTACTCCGGTTCCCCCCCACAGTCCAAAAACATGCTGAGGCTAATTGGACTTGCTAAATTGCCCGTAGGAATGCATGTGAGAGTGCATGGTGTGTGTGAGTGTGCCCTGCGATGGGCTGGCCCCCCATCCTGGGTTGTTCCCAGCCTCGTGCCCATTGCTTCCGGGATAGGCTCCGGACCCCCGTGACCCAGTAGGATAAGCAGTTTGGAAAATGGATGGATGGGATAATAATAAATTTAACAAAATAAACATTTTTTAAGGATTTGTAAAATAGAATTAATGTTGAGTGTGTAAGCCGCCATGTTGAAATTACGTCACAGGGGCAACTCGGACAAGAAGATTCTGTCAGACATTAACGTCATAAAAGAGGCGTTTCTAATGGGAAGTGATGTTTTTCGTGACGTTTTTGTCCGAGTTGGAGTGAAATAATCAAACGCAGCATGTGTTCCTATTTGAAGAGAATATTCTATTTTTATTCTAAGGAACTACAGAAAATCAGCTCTGCATGTGATCTCCCCTTTACTGCTCGAGCAGGGCACACCGCACATCAACAAGTGTCAAGGCAGCAAGTGCATGCAAACAACTTCTCAGGACGGTTACAGTATAGGACCTTCAGAAAGAGCCAGACTGCGGCGTCATTCAGAGATTCCATTGTCTAAGGCTTGCACTAAAACATTACAGCATATTTAAACAAAGTAGCATGGCACCTGTGTCAGAATCCCTCCCTGCCTTGTTCTGTTCTCTCTTTGTTGTCCCCATTTAGCAGCCACATGTCACTGGCCATCCTGACTCCTCTTTTGATTGTGGGTTTTAAGGATATCAGTGGGTCTGTGTTTTCATAATTGTCCCCCAGGCCACCATGCTGCTCAGCCCCTTGATTCCAACTACAGTTGCAATCAGGTGGTTCTCAATCTACTAGGACTGTATAACAGGATTGGCCACCTGTTCTACCTTTACTCGTTCAGCCGCATTCATGAGTCTGGCCTATAGGTTATTCAAATTTTGTCCTGCCAAATTTACCGGACAGGAGGTGGACACTGCAAATGATGTGTGAATACTCCAATACCTACATCTTTACAAGTTACCTGAAGTGGTTTGGTAAATGATTGTGAGGTTGAAGTCCTTCTTGATGTCTGTTTGCAGCTCATCCACCAGCAACTGCACGAGTTGTCGCTCCAGAGGGAATCCCACTCTCGGTCCGCTGGAGGGTCCATCTCACTGTAGCTGGAGTATGTTTCCATCAGTCACTTGGCGTGGGGCTCACAGAATTTACCAGGCTCCTGTTTAATCTGACGCACCTTAGTCCAGTCCATGCATCTGGGGAACTTCTCTGAAAATCTCTGGCAGATTCTTTGCAGCTATACTTGATATTGGGTACTTGCCGCAACTAAGTAATGGGTTGTTGAATCAAAGTCCCGTTCCATGTCAAAAATAACCCCATTTTAGGGTTTTGTTAAACAACTGGTCTAATTTGGATGCAGAGGTTCTGCACGGAAGGCCCAGTCTCTGAAGGGCTGTGGCATAGCGAGGCCTGTTCTGCCTGGAATCCGGCAGGTCACTGGCAACATCCCCCAACTCCTTCATCTATAAGGTCGGGAAACCAGAACGTTTACTCCCCCTTATGGATAAGGACATACCAACGTTGGGGCAACTCCTGCTGCCTGAGTCTTCAACCAAGTCCAAAACAAAAGTATACAATGTTAGGAAGGGTAATTCAATGGTATGAGACTGAAACTAGAAACTGTAAATCGGATGGAGTTAAATAGCAATACTGTGGAAGAGGCATGGGAATTTTTTAAAAGCACATTGTTGCAAGTGCAAAAGAACTTCATACCCGTTTCCAGAAAAACTAAATCTAGGAAACTGCAACCAAGCTGGTGTCATGACCTGCTTGTACGATCCTCGTGTGTGCCACGCCCCCTCATTAACCATGTGTGCTGCCCCGATTGTAACCAGCTGTTTTCTGTCAGTTTGAGTAGTCCTGTGTATTTAGTCCACATTCAAGTCTGTTTCCCCAGTCCTGTCATTGAAATCTCTCGCTGTTGGTACCTGTTTTTCATCAATAAACCCTCATTCCCGACTCTCCGTTTCCCGGATCCTTGATTCCTCGCTTCCTGCCTGTTCGTCCAGCACGCGATGTCACAGGTGGTTTACTACGAAAATTAAGAATAAAGTCAGGAGCAAAAGGGCTTTCTTCCACAAATGGAAATTAACTAATGATTTCAAAATAAAGCAGGAGTATCTAAGTCTACAGGTTTAGTTAATAACAGTTATAAGGATGACGTTAAAAGTTTCTTCCAATATTTTAACTCCGAAAGAGCTCTAAAAGCTGAAAATCACTCATTTGCAGGATAGTAAGGGCCTTATAATTGAAAATGAAATTGATATAAATGAGTTTAATGATTATTTTACAATGGCTGTTCACAGTAGAATAGCTTACCACCATTTAGTACAAATACAACGATGTCTATGACCAATATATGTATAACTGAGGCTGATGTGGTACAAAGCCTAGCTAAGCTCAAAATAAATAAATCGCAAGGCCCTGATGGCATCTTATCTATAGTTTTAAAAGAGATGAGGGGTATTATTAGCCAACCTTTAACTTTACTATTCCAGAAATCATTATCTGCTGGTGTGGTATCTTCTGATTGATGTTAGATCATGTCTCATGTCCAGAGAGGCTACAACAGGATCTGGATTTAATTAGCGACTGGGCTCATACGTGGCAGATGAAATTTAACATAGATAAATATAAGGTAATCCATGCAGGGAGCAGAAATATAGTAAATATAGTAAAGTACAGATATTTTATGGGTTTCACTGAAATAAAGGTAGCTGATTATGAGAAAGATCTCGGTGTGTATGTTGATACTTCCATGTCCCACTCTTGGCCAGTGTGGGGGAAGCATTAAAAAAAGGCAAAAGGATGTTGGATTAAACTCCACACACCTAGAGATGTAAGTCAAGAGAAGTGATGCTACGATTATATAATTCCTTGGTAAGATCCACCTAGAATACTGTGTGCAGGTTTGGTCACCATACCTTCAGAAGGACATTGCTGCCTTGGAAAAGGTGCAACGTAGGATGACTAGAATGATTCCTGCACTTAGAGGAATGTCTTATGAGGAGAGGTTCGCTGAGCTGAATCTGTTTAGCCTCAAGCAAAGGAGACTATGGGGGGGACATGATCCAGGTATATAAGATTCTAACAGGTCGGGATGCTGTTCAGCCAAATGGACCATTTCAATATTAATTTAAAATACTAGAACTCGTGGCCATAGTGGAAATTAGCTGGAGAACATTTAAAAATGAATCTGAGGAAGCACTTCAATTCAATTCAATTTTATTTATATAGCGCTTTTAACGACATGCATTGTCACAAAGCACTTTACATTTAACCGGCCAGAACCCCACCAAGCAAGCCTGAGGCGACAGTGGCAAGGAAACTCCCTCTAGCAGGGAAGAAACCTTGAGTGGAACCTAGACTCAGAAGGGGACCCATCCCATCCCCTTGGGCGACCAAGGAGCATGAAACTGCATTTACATTGACATTCATTAGAGTTCATATAGTTATAAAGTCCCAGTTGGTTTCATGTAGTTATATCCAGGAGTCCAGGTGCGGGTTCACACGGTGTAGTCGGCTCGGTATCAGCTCGAAAAAGAGAAGATGGAGAAGAGTTATTGCCCTACACCTAACCGGCAGGACTAAAGCAACTATGACAGCCTGCCTAAAAGAGTGACCTGGAAGGAAGCACAGGCATGAGGGTTTACAGAGGTTTTGGCGTCAAGCCACCTCCCATCCACAGCTTAAGTGATCGGCGAGAGTGGCAGGACGACAGCACCAATCCCCCCTTTCCCCTTCAATCTCAAATAACTATGAACCTCCAGATTTCCCATTCACCTTAGAAAAGAAGATTTAACTATCCAAAAGACTGGCGAAAGAGGTACATCTTAAGCCTTGACTTAAAAGCAGAGATTGTGTCTGAGTTCCGAACACTAATAGGAAGTTTATTCCATAGCTGTGGTGCTTTATGAGCAAATGCTCTTCCCCCAAAGGTAATGTTCTTTATTCTGGGTACGGATAGAATACCTCCATCTCGTCATCTAAGTGTATGATTCGGAACGCAAATGAGGTCACTCACATACTGCGGTGCAAGACCATTTACAGCTTTATAGGTTAAGAGCAGTGTTTTGTAGTCAACACGAAATCTAACTGGCAGCCAGTGCAGTGAAGATAAAATTGGGGGTAATATGATTATATGTTTTAGTTTAACTATTGCTAGTAGCGGTTCAATCAATGCTGGGAGCATCGCTGAATAATTTTGATGGAACAGGGTCTAGCATACAAGTAGATGAATTTGAAGATAAAATTAAGTACATCAGTTCTGACTGGTTAACCAATATTCAATATTCAAAATGTTCTGTTTAATTGAGCATATTTTTGGTCAAAAAGTTTCATAAAGTCGTCACTGGAAAATAACCAGTGGTCTGGTTATTAGTCAGCTTGGACACCATAGTAAATAGGAATCTAGGATTATTTTTGTTTATTTCAATTAGTTCTGATAGATACTAGATGATTTGGCGGCACTAAGAGCCTTTTTGTAGCTACCCATAGCCTCTTTCCATGCTAGTTCGAACACCACTAGTTTAGTATGATGCCACTTACATTCTGTAAGGACATAAAACTTATAGGTCCTGCAGGCCCCAACTCTGATCAGCCTGCATCAGTCTATTTCAGAGCTCCGCTGGCCCAGGCAAGACTGGACTCAACTCGTCAAACCACCCCTTTTAAGGAAGGCAAAGGCCTGCCGGCTCCTGAGAGACTGGATAGGAATAACTGGAGCAGCACAGAAAAAGCAAGACCTTTCACCCCCGGAGTGACTAGAGTTCCACAATCAATCCACAGCAACAACAGCTGTCAGCCTCCAGACACAGACACCTTTTCCACTATAAACAGGATAACTCAGCACACATAGATGTTAGGGACAAATACACGCATGTTTGGTCTCGTTTGAATAGGCATGAGACGAGGAGTATTATACTCTCAGATTTAAGGCAGTATAGCTTTTCCTAAGAGAAATACAGAAACTTCGGCTCAACCCACCAAACTGAGAGAGATTCTCTCATGGTAGAACAAGGGAATTACAACCACCCCCTAAAGTGATCTGATTGGCTGGGGACTTGAGAACCAAGGTCAGCAATGCCCCTAAAATTAACCATTGACCGAAATTAGTCAGTCTTCAGAAACATGCCATCACCTGGTCTGGATACTTAAGGAAGGGCTTCAGAAGTAGTCGGGGAGTCACTCTGTAATCAGAGCTCCCGCAGAGAACTGGGTGAAAGTCTATCTGTAGTCAGATACTTTCCACAGAACTTTGTTCACTCTCAGCTGAGGAATGTGAATACATGATATGAAGACAACTGGATCACAACTGGATCACGGGGGAATCATAAGCAGGGAAGAACACACAGGCAAACAGCAGCAGCAACATTAAAGGCAGGACTGAGAAGCACATTTATACAAGGCTAAGCAGGGAGCAAACTAGAGGCACCTGAAATGAGTAACACAAGGGCAGGAAGGAGAGGTAAAACAAACGCGGAACAGGCATGGCACGTTATACCACACTAGGGAGGAAACGGGAGGTTCAGGAGGGCAGGGTGTGGCAGGGATCCGTTTCAAAATTTAATTTTGGCTTGTACAAACCTTGGTAAAAGCTGCAAAAGATCGATCAACCACTTTCTGAGCTATTGTCTTAACAAACAAAGCATCTGTTGGGGTGGCGGTGTCTGGGGAATACCATGTGTAATACACCTTGTGAAGATTTATATGTAAAACAAAATATTTTTTGATTCTATCACACATATAGAAATTATCCATCCATCCATTTTCCAAACCGCTTATCCTATTGGGTCGCGGGGGGTCCGGGAGCCTATCCCAGAATCAATGGGCACGAGGCAGGGAACAACCCAGGATGGGGGGCCAGCCCATCGCAGGGCACACTCACACACCATCCACTCACACACACACACCTACGGGCAATTCAGCAACTCCAATTAGCCCCAGCATGTTTTTGGACTGTGGGGGGAAACCGGAGTACCCAGAGGAAACCCCACAACGACATGGGGAGAACATGCAAACTCCACACACATGTGACCCAGGCGGAGACACGAACCCGGGTCCCAGAGGTGTGAGGCGACAGTGCTAACCACTGCACCACCATGCCGCCCCTTATAGAAATTATTCTAGGTTTAAATAGTAATTTAGCTGAGTAACTAGGCTGAAATTCTAGATAGTTGCAATTTTAAGAATTATTACTATTATTCACAGCTTTTAAGCATGCAGTTGGATGACGGATGGATGGATATTCAGCCACCAGAAATGCCAATTGTTGTTAAGAGGATCAAAGTCTGCAAAGTAGTATGCAGGGTTTAAGGCCAGAACACAGCATACTCTCCGACAGAAAGCATAAAGTTCACTGGGGGAATTTCTGTGGCCACTGCCTGAACAGCATGTGTGGAGAATGTTTATGAGGGTCGAGCCATGCAGAGCTGCTGGCCCTGGCATGTAATGATGAATCACAAATCAGTTAAAAATCGGTGCAAATGCATGAAGATTTAAACCGGCTGATGTGGAAAATGAATCACTATTGTAGGAGTACTTCACAGTACTTTAACAGAAAAACTGGTGTAATATTACATTTGATTTCACAATGTGAGTTTGACGTCAGATGTCACTGCGTATCACGTCGACATCGTACGTCAGTTTTTGGTTTTGAGCGAACGCGAGATGATGAATGAATTTGAAACTGAGGACGGCACAGTGGTTAGTGCTGGCTTCGGTCCAGGGCCCTTTCTGTGTGGAGTTCGCATGCTCTCCCCGTTTTCGCCGGGGACTCCAGGTTCCTCCCACGGTCCAAAAGCATGCAGGATAGGTTGACTGGTGAGTCTAAATTGGCCCTGTAGTTGTGTGAGTGTGTGCGACCTGCGGTGTGTAGGTGACTGCCTGGGCTTGGTTCCTGTCTGCGCCCCTTGTTCCCGGGATAGGCTCCGGTCTCCCCCGCGATCCCAGTTGGGATTAAGTGGTTTCAGAAAATGGATGGATGGACGCACCGCCCGATCTTCAATTGGCGGTGTGGCAGCATATTAGCTTTCCGGTAATCACAAACGAGGAGGAAACAGCGAGAAAAGCACAGACAAGACATAAACTGCATGCAAACATTGTAATAGACTGATAACATACACAAACAGGTCCACTGGCACCACCGTGAGCTGAGTGAAGATTATTAAAAGGGCAAAGCACGCTAAAAAGCTGCACATGCAAACCTTAGCTTATTTATTTGATTTATTTTTTTTTATTTACTTATTTTGATTTGGGATTTTTTTCAACAGTATTTTATTCAAATTCAGTTGCACTGTTCACAACAGTGTCAACAGTTCAGAAAGATAAATATAAGAATATTTTTGAATATATTTGTCTGCAGCTCATTCTGCAAAAAATGAGAAAATTGTATCGTGAACTCAGAATCGTGAATCGTATCAAATGGTGAGTTGAATGTATCGTTACATCCCTAGTTCTTACAGTAGTACTATGGTATGGTGGAGCCACATGACAGGAAGGCAGTACATTGCGAAGTCTGTTAAGAACATCATTCGCACTGAACTGCCCTCCATTGACCAGCTGTACTTTAACTGCCACAGTAACAAGGTTCAGTCTATAATCCAGGACTCTGACCACCATCCACAAACACTGACTAGCAGATTCATGAACAGCTTCATTCGCCAAACAATTCAAACCTGCAGCTTTTGCATCCCCTGTAACAGTCATTTCCACGGCAGCTGCACTGTACAGCTGTTACTGCACTTTATCCACCACTGACCACGTATCATCCAGTTTTGTCCTGCTTTGTATCGCACTGTTTCTGCACCATGTTGTCTTGTACTCCCTTGTGTTGTTATGCACCATCTGTGTTGTTCTGAGCAGTGCCATGATGCAATATTACAAAAAGATCTTGAGGAAATGCAGAGTTCTGGAGGAGATTCTCACAGATCATGGCATGTGTTTATACTGAAGAAACTGTACAAATTGCTAGACATAAAACACAGGACTGGCAACTGTGGTACGTTTTAACACCTTGATAAAAAACTTAAAATCCATAGTAAGTAGGACAACCTCATAGAACCTTTACTAGTCATTGTTCAGAAGATTAACACGGATTAAAAACCATTACTATGAAAGCACGCTAATCAGTTAAGTTGATTATGTGGAGAGAGAGAAAAAAAACTGTCTTTGAAAAAGATCAACCATAGAACGAAGCTGCAGCATTGACACCCCCTAGTGGTGATTTGAAGATAGTTCTGTCTGTAGCAGCTAAGCAGTAGATTTGGCGTCAGGTGCCATGACAAACTCAGTGCTGCTCGGTTTGAACGGCAGAAGCACAAAAATAAAGGGGGCATCTACTGCACGCCCCCCACCCTTGAAAATGGTACAAATTATCATGCAACAGTTTTCTTAAGTAAGTCTTTTTGGGCGTCTGCAGAAACCTCCACGATGCGATTGCCCTGATTAAGAAGTGCGCAGCGGATACAATTTGGGATGCATCGTTCATCCGATTTATTAATATATAATTATTAGTATGTCTATATTATTTTAGAAACGTTACTTGACGAATATTTTTCATTGAGATTGATTCCCCGTTTAAAATTTTGGTGACACTTCATATTTTTTAAGAGAGACAGACAATTTGACGCATGCAATTTGCAGAAATATGTTGTGCCGCTATAAAGTACACAGGCAGCATGACAAACATAAGTACTCACTGAAGCCACGACATACGCCCGGCTGGCCCCAGCGGTACCCCTAAGAAGAAGGCTTTTTTCACAACCCACGACCATCACGAGGGCAAAAAAAACTGAATAGCCTAGAATTTAGTTAATTACAAGGCACATATTTATTGGAGCAAGAGCTCTAACATAAAACTACCTTGTAATTATAAAGTATTATGGCTGTGAACAATGTACAAACAGGCACAGAAAGTAAAATACTCCAAAAATGCAAAGAACCTAAATATTTTTGTTTCCACCGATTCACTCTTGATGTGTTAGGAGTCACAGTTCAGTAGCCTATTCTTCAGTATCTGCATTTAAGACCACCAACTGCTCTTTCTCCTCCTTCGCTCGTCGGCTCAGAGTATTGGACTTGGTAAGTAATGTTGCCCTTTTGGTTCCAGCAGCACTCTCTGCTTCCTCTGCCATGTGCTCAGCATCCTTTTGTAAACTCTCACATACACTTTCCAGTGAGACTCTCTTCCTCTTGAGTTCCTCAAGTTTTCTTTTTTGCTTTTCGCTCATCTTTCACCTTTGGTCAGAGGCGCTTTGGTTGCTCCCCCACACACTCTGACATGGTCGCATATAAGCCTCTGTGCAACAACTGTTTCCTCTGATAAGTTGCAGGTCTCCACCTCTATTCGTTCCACTTCGGCTTGCCCATAGGACAGCAGCAGCAAGTTCTTGCAGAACATCCAGAGGTCAGGATAAGGCCCACTAACTTTTTGATGTAAAAAGACATCAACTTTGGATGGTGCTGAAGGAATGAAGGATATAAAATCCAAGCCTTTTGCCTCATTGTGCAGGTGATTATCAGACTGCTGGGATATTGCATCACCTGTAATTACATTAATTACAGTAGATTAGATGCAGATCAACAATGTCAATACACAGAATCACATGTAGAATAGGAAAGTGATTTATAACCCAATTTTCCTATGATACCATAAATGTGCAATCATTTTAATTTAATCTTGAGATATCTCTAGGCTCATCAAAGAAAATATAACTGGGCTGATGCTTCTTTTCAAACACCAAGAGTCGGTCTTCTAAATACTGCTAAAATCTACGTGTTAACACTATTCAGTTCAGGGACGGATTATGGGTTTTGTGGGCCCCTGGGTAAAACGTTCGCGAGGCCCCCCCCCACCACCACCACCTGCACCACCACCACAACCACCACAAGTCAAGGGCCCTTGGCAGCCAAACACCCTCCCTATAGGGTCAGGGGACCTTGTAGGCAGAGGATCAAAGAATGTAGGCCCTCTAAAATAGACAAACGAAAATACATTGCTGATAAGCGTTGCAAATTGTTTTGGGCTTGGGGCCCACGGGCCCCCTGCACCCCAAGGGCCCCTGGGCAGCGGCCCCGCTAACCCGGTTTGTAATCCGTCCCTGATTCAGTTAGATGTGAAAAAAGAAAAGCATAATTTAAAAATAATATTCTGAACTATCCTATTCTTATCCTATGATTTACCAGCAGATATCCTGCCTGCCAACCGATTCTCCTGCGCAAACTTCTGCATGAGATTTCTCCTTTTCTGCTGGCAGTTATCTGGCTGGTGTGCATTTTGTTTGGGTCCAAGCACGTCATCTCATGTACAATCGAGTACTTCAGAGGGCATTTATCCAAGGCCTTTTTGCACATTTTTGAGAGCACAATCTGGCAATTTTTTTTAATCTGAAGGACACCAAGGTCACTTCCACTGCCTTTGGCTCCTGACTGTCTCTGACAAAAAGATGGTTTGTCAAATTTCCAGAATCTTTCTGCACACTCAGCCCAAGGTTAACACTACCTCAGCTGTACATATCAAACCAGCTCAAACTCCATGTTATTCACATATTTTTTACTTCACAATTGTTTGATACATTTGTATGTAAAGATACCAGTGAATTCACAGAAGTCCCACCTTGATGACAGCCATTCCTATATCCACCTCCTTTGGACTGAGCCAGAGTTTTTGCCTGTACAACAGCTGTACATGTTGCTACACAACACTTAAACATTCTATTTCCTCAATGAACTATTTTTTTTGCAGCAAAAGCCATGAAGCAGCAATAAAATCTTTAAAATATGCTTACCAATAAATATGGTTCTCCCATTTAAACACATGTAAAGATAAACCATGGATATTTAAAAATCATGGGTTCGTTAATGAGTTTAAATGTTATTGAATGGCTTACCTTAAACTTCTCCAGTAAGTCTTCAGCGGTGGAGTGGCTCATGTACTGTGATCCCAGAACCAGGACTGCACTCGAGAGCCATTCTCATAATTCACCCAATACCTGACATGCACATCCAGTTGTTTTCTTTTGATGGTCCTGTTCATACTTACGTCAAACATGACAACGAAGCTCCCTTTTAATATATGGAGCGAGTCCAAATCGCGCAAGAAAAGCGGTTTTATCTTTACCACAAGTGACCCTGCGAGTCAGGGAACATCACCCTGGAGACGGTGTGAATGTCATCATTGGACGTATAGGAGTGATGTCGGCAAACCGTTTGCAAAGCCCATAGCACTTCTGCTTTCAGTGTGGGTTGAGGAGGATGTACTGAAGGCATTATTTGTCATGGGATCCGGAGACACTGCCAAAACGGGTGTAGGCCTATCTTTAGAGGTTGTACTTATCTCCACTGAATAAACATAAATCTGGGCTTATTCTATACTGAACAAAAATATAAACGCAACACTCTTGTTTCTGCTCCCATTTTTCATGAGATGGACTTAAAGACCTACAATTCATTCCAGATACACAATATTACCATTTCTCTCAAACATTTCTCACAAATCAGTCTAAATGTGTGATAGTGAGCACTTCTGCTTTGCTGAGATAATCCATCCCACCTCACAGGTGTGCCACATCAAGATGCTGATCTGACATCATGGGTAGTGCACAGGTGTACCTTATACTGCCCACAATAAAAGGCCACCCTGGAATGTGCAGTTTTTTGCTTTATTGGGGGTCTGGGGACTCAGAACCGGTCAGTATCTGGTGTGACCACCATTTGCCTCATGCAATGCAACACATCTTCTTCGCATAGAGTTTATCAGATTGTCAATTGTGGCCTGTGGAATGTTGGTCCACTCCTCTTCAATGGCTGTGCGAAGTTGTTGGATATTAGTGGGAACTGGTACACGCTGTCGTATACGCCGGTCAAGCACATCCCAAACAAGAGCAGCTGACCTGAGAAATAAGAAATAAGCTAAGCTGGAAACCTGGACCCTCCGACCAAGAATGCGTGAAGTACCCTCAGAAGGTCTACTAGAAGATGTACGTAGAAGACTACTACAGATCAGCTGATCTACACCACAGCAACAGTGATCCTGGACTTGGAGTCCAGCCGGACCGTCTTTGAAGACTCCGTAAATCTCCGTATAATAATATATATCTACGGGAACGAGAAAGGAGAAAGCAGAGAACAAGAACAAGATTTGTAAATGTAAGATTTGAAGGACCCCCGGCATGAAAAATAGAATAGTTCTCGTCATTAGTGAACATGTGTCTCGTCATTGTGTATCATGGACAGTAAGAGGGGGATCAATAGAGTGTTGTTATTATAACGTCTAAAAAGTCTGTCGATAAATCAATAAGAAAATAAATGAAGTCGTTTTCGCGAACACGCGAACAGGGGCCGGACCGACTGTAGGGGGCGTGGCCAGAGACAGCCATAGCTGTCAAGTCTCCCGTTTTACTTCTCTTTCCCGCCGTCCTCCCGTTTTAGTATTTTCCCGTAAATCTCCCTTATATTATATAGTTGCTGGATAGTGTAGTGGTAAGATCGCCGCCTTTCACACGGGAGACCGGGGTTCGAATCCCGGTTGTGGCCAAAAATATATTTTATATATTTTATATATTTATATTTATATTTATATTATATTTTATATAATTTATATTATTTTATATTTCCTGTCTTAAAATGTAAGGGATACTGGAGCCTGGTTGCGGTGGTGGGATGGCTCACGGCGGGTGCCGGAAAATTTCCTTTATTTTCAAATCCAAACCTTGACAGGTATGCTGCTGTTCCAAATCATGGGTGCATGTTACAAGTGCGGAACATATTTTAACTTAGTACTAACTTAGCATCATATTTGATCTGATTCGACTGAATATCCCAGGTTTCCATCTCTCATGCATCTGGTGTGACGTGTTTTCAACGTCTCACTCCGGCCAGCTGACCAAAGTTGGTAACCTTGGTATTGTGTGTAGGAGATTCGGTATAACTATAATTTCGTTCTCCATTTGCATGCCCGAAGTGTCTTTAAGTGTTATGTAGTTTTGCCTGAAACGCAAAAATAAAACAAAGCAATTAAAGCCGATCAGTGGCTCAAATTGTGCTGTAGCGATTGAAGAACTTTTGTCGGAAGTTGGATTCGAACCCACGCCTTACTTGGGAGAACAGAATACCAGAATAGAGTAGGTTAAGTCCAGCCTTGGCTTCCAAGCTGACGTTTTTCTACATATGTGCTTGTGTATCATGGACAGTAAGAGGGGGCAGGCAAGGAGAGAATTTCTCTCTTTGGGGATCAATAGAGTGTTGTTATTATAACGTCTAAAAAGTATGATGGTCTGTCGATAAATCAATAAGAAAATAAATGAAGTCGTTTTCGCGAACACGCTGGAAAAGCCAGGGGCCGGACCGACTGTAGGGGGCGTGGCCAGAGACAGCCTGCTGACCATAGCTGTCAAGTCTCCCGTTTTGGCCGGGAAACTACCGTATTTTACTTCTCTTTCCCGCCGTCCTCCCGTATTATTTTCCCGTAAATCTCCCTTATAATATATATATATATATTATATTATATAGTTGCTGGATAGTGTAGTGGTAAGATCGCCGCCTTTCACACGGGAGACCGGGGTTCGAATCCCGGTTGTGGCCAGAAACAACTGCTATCACAACTAGAGATTGATGAGGTACAACACGATTGCTACGACAAGGGGGAGCCAGGACGACAGGTCAGGGGGGAGATATCATCATCCCCACATTCCGAGATTGGGTACCAAGCCCCATATATATTAGTAGGCTGAATACAAGAGCAGCTGACCTGAGAAATAAGAAATAAGCTAAGCTGGAAACCTGGACCCTCCGACCAAGAATGCGTGAAGTACCCTCAGAAGGTCTACTAGAAGATGTACGTAGAAGACTACTACAGATCAGCTGATCTACACCACAGCAACAGTGATCCTGGAGCCGGACCGTCTTTGAAGACTCCGTAAATCTCCGTATACTCCGTATACTCCGTATACTCCGTATACTCCGTATCTACGGGAACGAGAAAGGAGAAAGATAAAAATAATAATAATAAGAGATAAAGATAAAAATAATAATAATAATAAAATAATTTAATAATAAGAGAAATGTTTTGGAGTCAATAGAGTGTTGTTATTATAACGTCTAAACGTCCTCTGTCGATAAATCAATAAGAAAATAAATGAAGTCGTTTTCGCGAACACGCGAACAGGGGCCGGACCGACTGTAGGGGGCGTGGCCAGAGACAGCCTGCTGACCATAGCTGTCAAGTCTCCCGTTTTACTTCTCTTTCCCGCCGTCCTCCCGTTTTAGTATTTTCCCGTAAATCTCCCTTATATTATATAGTTGCTGGATAGTGTAGTGGTAAGATCGCCGCCTTTCACACGGGAGACCGGGGTTCGAATCCCGGTTGTGGCCAAAAATATATTTTATATATTTTATATATTTATATTTATATTTATATTATATTTTATATAATTTATATTATTTTATATTTCCTGTCTTAAAATGGGATACTGGAGCCTGGTTGCGGTGGTGGGATGGCTCACGGCGGGTGCCGGAAAATTTCCTTTATTTTCAAATCCAAACCTTGACAGGTATGCTGCTGTTCCAAATCATGGGTGCATGTTACAAGTGCGGAACATATTTTAACTTAGTACTAACTTAGCATCATATTTGATCTGATTCGACTGAATATCCCAGGTTTCCATCTCTCATGCATCTGGTGTGACGGGAACGAGAAAGGAGAAAGCAGAGAACAAGAACAAGATTTGTAAATGGGACCCCCGGCATGAAAAATAGAATAGTTCTCGTCATTAGTGAACATGTGTCTCGTCATTGTGTATCATGGACAGTAAGAGGGGGATCAATAGAGTGTTGTTATTATAACGTCTAAAAAGTCTGTCGATAAATCAATAAGAAAATAAATGAAGTCGTTTTCGCGAACACGCGAACAGGGGCCGGACCGACTGTAGGGGGCGTGGCCAGAGACAGCCATAGCTGTCAAGTCTCCCGTTTTGGCCGGGAAACTACCGTATTTTACTTCTCTTTCCCGCCGTCCTCCCGTATTAGTATTTTCCCGTAAATCTCCCTTATATTATATAGTTGCTGGATAGTGTAGTGGTAAGATCGCCGCCTTTCACACGGGAGACCGGGGTTCGAATCCCGGTTGTGGCCAAAAATATATTTTATATATTTTATATATTTATATTTATATTTATATTATATTTTATATAATTTATATTATTTTATATTTCCTGTCTTAAAATGTAAGGGATACTGGAGCCTGGTTGCGGTGGTGGGATGGCTCACGGCGGGTGCCGGAAAATTTCCTTTATTTTCAAATCCAAACCTTGACAGGTATGCTGCTGTTCCAAATCATGGGTGCATGTTACAAGTGCGGAATAAATATAAATATATAAAATATATAAAATATATTTTTGGCCACAACCGGGATTCGAACCCCGGTCTCCCGTGTGAAAGGCGGCGATCTTACCACTACACTATCCAGCAACTATATAATATAAGGGAGATTTACGGGAAAATACTAAAACGGGAGGACGGCGGGAAAGAGAAGTAAAACGGGAGACTTGACAGCTATGGTCAGCAGGCTGTCTCTGGCCACGCCCCCTACAGTCGGTCCGGCCCCTGTTCGCGTGTTCGCGAAAACGACTTCATTTATTTTCTTATTGATTTATCGACAGAGGACGTTTAGACGTTATAATAACAACACTCTATTGATTACTGTCCATGATACAGAGACACATGTTCACTAATGACGAGAACTATTATTAATTATTATTATTAACTATTATTTCTCTTATTATTAAATTATTTTATTATTATTATTATTTTTATCTTTATCTATTATTATTATTATTTTTATCTTTCTCCTTTCTCGTTCCCGTAGATATATATTATTATACGGAGATTTACGGAGTCTTCAAAGACGGTCCGGCTCCAGGATCACTGTTGCTGTGGTGTAGATCAGCTGATCTGTAGTAGTCTTCTACGTACATCTTCTAGTAGACCTTCTGAGGGTACTTCACGCATTCTTGGTCGGAGGGTCCAGGTTTCCAGCTTAGCTTATTTCTTATTTCTCAGGTCAGCTGCTCTTGTATTCAGCCTACTAATATATATGGGGCTTGGTACCCAATCTCGGAATGTGGGGATGATGATATCTCCCCCCTGACCTGTCGTCCTGGCTCCCCCTTGTCGTAGCAATCGTGTTGTACCTCATCAATCTCTAGTTGTGATAGCAGTTGTTTCTGGCCACAACCGGGATTCGAACCCCGGTCTCCCGTGTGAAAGGCGGCGATCTTACCACTACACTATCCAGCAACTATATAATATAATATATATATATATATATTATAAGGGAGATTTACGGGAAAATAATACGGGAGGACGGCGGGAAAGAGAAGTAAAATACGGTAGTTTCCCGGCCAAAACGGGAGACTTGACAGCTATGGTCAGCAGGCTGTCTCTGGCCACGCCCCCTACAGTCGGTCCGGCCCCTGGCTTTTCCAGCGTGTTCGCGAAAACGACTTCATTTATTTTCTTATTGATTTATCGACAGACCATCATACTTTTTAGACGTTATAATAACAACACTCTATTGATCCCCAAAGAGAGAAATTCTCTCCTTGCCTGCCCCCTCTTACTGTCCATGATACACAAGCACATATGTAGAAAAACGTCAGCTTGGAAGCCAAGGCTGGACTTAACCTACTCTATTCTGGTATTCTGTTCTCCCAAGTAAGGCGTGGGTTCGAATCCAACTTCCGACAAAAGTTCTTCAATCGCTACAGCACAATTTGAGCCACTGATCGGCTTTAATTGCTTTGTTTTATTTTTGCGTTTCAGGCAAAACTACATAACACTTAAAGACACTTCGGGCATGCAAATGGAGAACGAAATTATAGTTATACCGAATCTCCTACACACAATACCAAGGTTACCAACTTTGGTCAGCTGGCCGGAGTGAGACGTTGAAAACACGTCACACCAGATGCATGAGAGATGGAAACCTGGGATATTCAGTCGAATCAGATCAAATATGATGCTAAGTTAGTACTAAGTTAAAATATGTTCCGCACTTGTAACATGCACCCATGATTTGGAACAGCAGCATACCTGTCAAGGTTTGGATTTGAAAATAAAGGAAATTTTCCGGCACCCGCCGTGAGCCATCCCACCACCGCAACCAGGCTCCAGTATCCCTTACATTTTAAGACAGGAAATATAAAATAATATAAATTATATAAAATATAATATAAATATAAATATAAATATATAAAATATATAAAATATATTTTTGGCCACAACCGGGATTCGAACCCCGGTCTCCCGTGTGAAAGGCGGCGATCTTACCACTACACTATCCAGCAACTATATAATATAAGGGAGATTTACGGGAAAATACTAAAACGGGAGGACGGCGGGAAAGAGAAGTAAAACGGGAGACTTGACAGCTATGGCTGTCTCTGGCCACGCCCCCTACAGTCGGTCCGGCCCCTGTTCGCGTGTTCGCGAAAACGACTTCATTTATTTTCTTATTGATTTATCGACAGACTTTTTAGACGTTATAATAACAACACTCTATTGATCCCCCTCTTACTGTCCATGATACACAATGACGAGACACATGTTCACTAATGACGAGAACTATTCTATTTTTCATGCCGGGGGTCCTTCAAATCTTACATTTACAAATCTTGTTCTTGTTCTCTGCTTTCTCCTTTCTCGTTCCCGTAGATATATATTATTATACGGAGATTTACGGAGTCTTCAAAGACGGTCCGGCTCCAGCTCAAGGATCACTGTTGCTGTGGTGTAGATCAGCTGATCTGTAGTAGTCTTCTACGTACATCTTCTAGTAGACCTTCTGAGGGTACTTCACGCATTCTTGGTCGGAGGGTCCAGGTTTCCAGCTTAGCTTATTTCTTATTTCTCAGGTCAGCTGCTCTTGTTTGGGATGTGCTTGACCGGCGTATACGACAGCGTGTACCAGTTCCCACTAATATCCAACAACTTCGCACAGCCATTGAAGAGGAGTGGACCAACATTCCACAGGCCACAATTGACAATCTGATAAACTCTATGCGAAGAAGATGTGTTGCATTGCATGAGGCAAATGGTGGTCACACCAGATACTGACCGGTTCTGAGTCCCCAGACCCCCAATAAAGCAAAAAACTGCACATTCCAGGGTGGCCTTTTATTGTGGGCAGTATAAGGTACACCTGTGCACTACCCATGATGTCAGATCAGCATCTTGATGTGGCACACCTGTGAGGTGGGATGGATTATCTCAGCAAAGCAGAAGTGCTCACTATCACACATTTAGACTGATTTGTGAGAAATGTTTGAGAGAAATGGTAATATTGTGTATCTGGAATGAATTGTAGGTCTTTAAGTCCATCTCATGAAAAATGGGAGCAGAAACAAGAGTGTTGCGTTTATATTTTTGTTCAGTATAGAATAAGCCCAGATTTATGTTTATTCAGTGGAGATAAGTACAACCTCTAAAGATAGGCCTACACCCGTTTTGGCAGTGTCTCCGGATCCCATGACAAATAATGCCTTCAGTACATCCTCCTCAACCCACACTGAAAGCAGAAGTGCTATGGGCTTTGCAAACGGTTTGCCGACATCACTCCTATACGTCCAATGATGACATTCACACCGTCTCCAGGGTGATGTTCCCTGACTCGCAGGGTCACTTGTGGTAAAGATAAAACCGCTTTTCTTGCGCGATTTGGACTCGCTCCATATATTAAAAGGGAGCTTCGTTGTCATGTTTGACGTAAGTATGAACAGGACCATCAAAAGAAAACAACTGGATGTGCATGTCAGGTATTGGGTGAATTATGAGAATGGCTCTCGAGTGCAGTCCTGGTTCTGGGATCACAGTACATGAGCCACTCCACCGCTGAAGACTTACTGGAGAAGTTTAAGGTAAGCCATTCAATAACATTTAAACTCATTAACGAACCCATGATTTTTAAATATCCATGGTTTATCTTTACATGTGTTTAAATGGGAGAACCATATTTATTGGTAAGCATATTTTAAAGATTTTATTGCTGCTTCATGGCTTTTGCTGCAAAAAAAATAGTTCATTGAGGAAATAGAATGTTTAAGTGTTGTGTAGCAACATGTACAGCTGTTGTACAGGCAAAAACTCTGGCTCAGTCCAAAGGAGGTGGATATAGGAATGGCTGTCATCAAGGTGGGACTTCTGTGAATTCACTGGTATCTTTACATACAAATGTATCAAACAATTGTGAAGTAAAAAATATGTGAATAACATGGAGTTTGAGCTGGTTTGATATGTACAGCTGAGGTAGTGTTAACCTTGGGCTGAGTGTGCAGAAAGATTCTGGAAATTTGACAAACCATCTTTTTGTCAGAGACAGTCAGGAGCCAAAGGCAGTGGAAGTGACCTTGGTGTCCTTCAGATTAAAAAAAATTGCCAGATTGTGCTCTCAAAAATGTGCAAAAAGGCCTTGGATAAATGCCCTCTGAAGTACTCGATTGTACATGAGATGACGTGCTTGGACCCAAACAAAATGCACACCAGCCAGATAACTGCCAGCAGAAAAGGAGAAATCTCATGCAGAAGTTTGCGCAGGAGAATCGGTTGGCAGGCAGGATATCTGCTGGTAAATCATAGGATAAGAATAGGATAGTTCAGAATATTATTTTTAAATTATGCTTTTCTTTTTTCACATCTAACTGAATCAGGGACGGATTACAAACCGGGTTAGCGGGGCCGCTGCCCAGGGGCCCTTGGGGTGCAGGGGGCCCGTGGGCCCCAAGCCCAAAACAATTTGCAACGCTTATCAGCAATGTATTTTCGTTTGTCTATTTTAGAGGGCCTACATTCTTTGATCCTCTGCCTACAAGGTCCCCTGACCCTATAGGGAGGGTGTTTGGCTGCCAAGGGCCCTTGACTTGTGGTGGTTGTGGTGGTGGTGCAGGTGGTGGTGGTGGGGGGGGGCCTCGCGAACGTTTTACCCAGGGGCCCACAAAACCCATAATCCGTCCCTGAACTGAATAGTGTTAACACGTAGATTTTAGCAGTATTTAGAAGACCGACTCTTGGTGTTTGAAAAGAAGCATCAGCCCAGTTATATTTTCTTTGATGAGCCTAGAGATATCTCAAGATTAAATTAAAATGATTGCACATTTATGGTATCATAGGAAAATTGGGTTATAAATCACTTTCCTATTCTACATGTGATTCTGTGTATTGACATTGTTGATCTGCATCTAATCTACTGTAATTAATGTAATTACAGGTGATGCAATATCCCAGCAGTCTGATAATCACCTGCACAATGAGGCAAAAGGCTTGGATTTTATATCCTTCATTCCTTCAGCACCATCCAAAGTTGATGTCTTTTTACATCAAAAAGTTAGTGGGCCTTATCCTGACCTCTGGATGTTCTGCAAGAACTTGCTGCTGCTGTCCTATGGGCAAGCCGAAGTGGAACGAATAGAGGTGGAGACCTGCAACTTATCAGAGGAAACAGTTGTTGCACAGAGGCTTATATGCGACCATGTCAGAGTGTGTGGGGGAGCAACCAAAGCGCCTCTGACCAAAGGTGAAAGATGAGCGAAAAGCAAAAAAGAAAACTTGAGGAACTCAAGAGGAAGAGAGTCTCACTGGAAAGTGTATGTGAGAGTTTACAAAAGGATGCTGAGCACATGGCAGAGGAAGCAGAGAGTGCTGCTGGAACCAAAAGGGCAACATTACTTACCAAGTCCAATACTCTGAGCCGACGAGCGAAGGAGGAGAAAGAGCAGTTGGTGGTCTTAAATGCAGATACTGAAGAATAGGCTACTGAACTGTGACTCCTAACACATCAAGAGTGAATCGGTGGAAACAAAAATATTTAGGTTCTTTGCATTTTTGGAGTATTTTACTTTCTGTGCCTGTTTGTACATTGTTCACAGCCATAATACTTTATAATTACAAGGTAGTTTTATGTTAGAGCTCTTGCTCCAATAAATATGTGCCTTGTAATTAACTAAATTCTAGGCTATTCAGTTTTTTTTGCCCTCGTGATGGTCGTGGGTTGTGAAAAAAGCCTTCTTCTTAGGGGTACCGCTGGGGCCAGCCGGGCGTATGTCGTGGCTTCAGTGAGTACTTATGTTTGTCATGCTGCCTGTGTACTTTATAGCGGCACAACATATTTCTGCAAATTGCATGCGTCAAATTGTCTGTCTCTCTTAAAAAATATGAAGTGTCACCAAAATTTTAAACGGGGAATCAATCTCAATGAAAAATATTCGTCAAGTAACGTTTCTAAAATAATATAGACATACTAATAATTATATATTAATAAATCGGATGAACGATGCATCCCAAATTGTATCCGCTGCGCACTTCTTAATCAGGGCAATCGCATCGTGGAGGTTTCTGCAGACGCCCAAAAAGACTTACTTAAGAAAACTGTTGCATGATAATTTGTACCATTTTCAAGGGTGGGGGGCGTGCAGTAGATGCCCCCTTTATTTTTGTGCTTCTGCCGTTCAAACCGAGCAGCACTGAGTTTGTCATGGCACCTGACGCCAAATCTACTGCTTAGCTGCTACAGACAGAACTATCTTCAAATCACCACTAGGGGGTGTCAATGCTGCAGCTTCGTTCTATGGTTGATCTTTTTCAAAGACAGTTTTTTTTCTCTCTCTCCACATAATCAACTTAACTGATTAGCGTGCTTTCATAGTAATGGTTTTTAATCCGTGTTAATCTTCTGAACAATGACTAGTAAAGGTTCTATGAGGTTGTCCTACTTACTATGGATTTTAAGTTTTTTATCAAGGTGTTAAAACGTACCACAGTTGCCAGTCCTGTGTTTTATGTCTAGCAATTTGTACAGTTTCTTCAGTATAAACACATGCCATGATCTGTGAGAATCTCCTCCAGAACTCTGCATTTCCTCAAGATCTTTTTGTAATATTGCATCATGGCACTGCTCAGAACAACACAGATGGTGCATAACAACACAAGGGAGTACAAGACAACATGGTGCAGAAACAGTGCGATACAAAGCAGGACAAAACTGGATGATACGTGGTCAGTGGTGGATAAAGTGCAGTAACAGCTGTACAGTGCAGCTGCCGTGGAAATGACTGTTACAGGGGATGCAAAAGCTGCAGGTTTGAATTGTTTGGCGAATGAAGCTGTTCATGAATCTGCTAGTCAGTGTTTGTGGATGGTGGTCAGAGTCCTGGATTATAGACTGAACCTTGTTACTGTGGCAGTTAAAGTACAGCTGGTCAATGGAGGGCAGTTCAGTGCGAATGATGTTCTTAACAGACTTCGCAATGTACTGCCTTCCTGTCATGTGGCTCCACCATACCATAGTACTACTGTAAGAACTAGGGATGTAACGATACATTCAACTCACCATTTGATACGATTCACGATTCTGAGTTCACGATACAATTTTCTCATTTTTTGCAGAATGAGCTGCAGACAAATATATTCAAAAATATTCTTATATTTATCTTTCTGAACTGTTGACACTGTTGTGAACAGTGCAACTGAATTTGAATAAAATACTGTTGAAAAAAATCCCAAATCAAAATAAGTAAATAAAAAAAAATAAATCAAATAAATAAGCTAAGGTTTGCATGTGCAGCTTTTTAGCGTGCTTTGCCCTTTTAATAATCTTCACTCAGCTCACGGTGGTGCCAGTGGACCTGTTTGTGTATGTTATCAGTCTATTACAATGTTTGCATGCAGTTTATGTCTTGTCTGTGCTTTTCTCGCTGTTTCCTCCTCGTTTGTGATTACCGGAAAGCTAATATGCTGCCACACCGCCAATTGAAGATCGGGCGGTGCGTCCATCCATCCATTTTCTGAAACCACTTAATCCCAACTGGGATCGCGGGGGAGACCGGAGCCTATCCCGGGAACAAGGGGCGCAGACAGGAACCAAGCCCAGGCAGTCACCTACACACCGCAGGTCGCACACACTCACACAACTACAGGGCCAATTTAGACTCACCAGTCAACCTATCCTGCATGCTTTTGGACCGTGGGAGGAACCTGGAGTCCCCGGCGAAAACGGGGAGAGCATGCGAACTCCACACAGAAAGGGCCCTGGACCGAAGCCAGCACTAACCACTGTGCCGTCCTCAGTTTCAAATTCATTCATCATCTCGCGTTCGCTCAAAACCAAAAACTGACGTACGATGTCGACGTGATACGCAGTGACATCTGACGTCAAACTCACATTGTGAAATCAAATGTAATATTACACCAGTTTTTCTGTTAAAGTACTGTGAAGTACTCCTACAATAGTGATTCATTTTCCACATCAGCCGGTTTAAATCTTCATGCATTTGCACCGATTTTTAACTGATTTGTGATTCATCATTACATGCCAGGGCCAGCAGCTCTGCATGGCTCGACCCTCATAAACATTCTCCACACATGCTGTTCAGGCAGTGGCCACAGAAATTCCCCCAGTGAACTTTATGCTTTCTGTCGGAGAGTATGCTGTGTTCTGGCCTTAAACCCTGCATACTACTTTGCAGACTTTGATCCTCTTAACAACAATTGGCATTTCTGGTGGCTGAATATCCATCCATCCGTCATCCAACTGCATGCTTAAAAGCTGTGAATAATAGTAATAATTCTTAAAATTGCAACTATCTAGAATTTCAGCCTAGTTACTCAGCTAAATTACTATTTAAACCTAGAATAATTTCTATAAGGGGCGGCATGGTGGTGCAGTGGTTAGCACTGTCGCCTCACACCTCTGGGACCCGGGTTCGTGTCTCCGCCTGGGTCACATGTGTGTGGAGTTTGCATGTTCTCCCCATGTCGTTGTGGGGTTTCCTCTGGGTACTCCGGTTTCCCCCCACAGTCGAAAAACATGCTGGGGCTAATTGGAGTTGCTGAATTGCCCGTAGGTGTGTGTGTGTGAGTGGATGGTGTGTGAGTGTGCCCTGCGATGGGCTGGCCCCCCATCCTGGGTTGTTCCCTGCCTCGTGCCCATTGATTCTGGGATAGGCTCCGGACCCCCCGCG
This sequence comes from Brienomyrus brachyistius, assembly GCF_023856365.1. Lineage (NCBI taxonomy): Eukaryota > Metazoa > Chordata > Actinopteri > Osteoglossiformes > Mormyridae > Brienomyrus > Brienomyrus brachyistius. The sequence continues at coordinate 35,308 of NW_026043008.1, read as the reverse complement.
ACCCAATAGGATAAGCGGTTTGGAAAATGGATGGATGGATAATTTCTATATGTGTGATAGAATCAAAAAATATTTTGTTTTACATATAAATCTTCACAAGGTGTATTACACATGGTATTCCCCAGACACCGCCACCCCAACAGATGCTTTGTTTGTTAAGACAATAGCTCAGAAAGTGGTTGATCGATCTTTTGCAGCTTTTACCAAGGTTTGTACAAGCCAAAATTAAATTTTGAAACGGATCCCTGCCACACCCTGCCCTCCTGAACCTCCCGTTTCCTCCCTAGTGTGGTATAACGTGCCATGCCTGTTCCGCGTTTGTTTTACCTCTCCTTCCTGCCCTTGTGTTACTCATTTCAGGTGCCTCTAGTTTGCTCCCTGCTTAGCCTTGTATAAATGTGCTTCTCAGTCCTGCCTTTAATGTTGCTGCTGCTGTTTGCCTGTGTGTTCTTCCCTGCTTATGATTCCCCCGTGATCCAGTTGTGATCCAGTTGTCTTCATATCATGTATTCACATTCCTCAGCTGAGAGTGAACAAAGTTCTGTGGAAAGTATCTGACTACAGATAGACTTTCACCCAGTTCTCTGCGGGAGCTCTGATTACAGAGTGACTCCCCGACTACTTCTGAAGCCCTTCCTTAAGTATCCAGACCAGGTGATGGCATGTTTCTGAAGACTGACTAATTTCGGTCAATGGTTAATTTTAGGGGCATTGCTGACCTTGGTTCTCAAGTCCCCAGCCAATCAGATCACTTTAGGGGGTGGTTGTAATTCCCTTGTTCTACCATGAGAGAATCTCTCTCAGTTTGGTGGGTTGAGCCGAAGTTTCTGTATTTCTCTTAGGAAAAGCTATACTGCCTTAAATCTGAGAGTATAATACTCCTCGTCTCATGCCTATTCAAACGAGACCAAACATGCGTGTATTTGTCCCTAACATCTATGTGTGCTGAGTTATCCTGTTTATAGTGGAAAAGGTGTCTGTGTCTGGAGGCTGACAGCTGTTGTTGCTGTGGATTGATTGTGGAACTCTGGTCACTCCGGGGGTGAAAGGTCTTGCTTTTTCTGTGCTGCTCCAGTTATTCCTATCCAGTCTCTCAGGAGCCGGCAGGCCTTTGCCTTCCTTAAAAGGGGTGGTTTGACGAGTTGAGTCCAGTCTTGCCTGGGCCAGCGGAGCTCTGAAATAGACTGATGCAGGCTGATCAGAGTTGGGGCCTGCAGGACCTATAAGTTTTATGTCCTTACAGAATGTAAGTGGCATCATACTAAACTAGTGGTGTTCGAACTAGCATGGAAAGAGGCTATGGGTAGCTACAAAAAGGCTCTTAGTGCCGCCAAATCATCTAGTATCTATCAGAACTAATTGAAATAAACAAAAATAATCCTAGATTCCTATTTACTATGGTGTCCAAGCTGACTAATAACCAGACCACTGGTTATTTTCCAGTGACGACTTTATGAAACTTTTTGACCAAAAATATGCTCAATTAAACAGAACATTTTGAATATTGAATATTGGTTAACCAGTCAGAACTGATGTACTTAATTTTATCTTCAAATTCATCTACTTGTATGCTAGACCCTGTTCCATCAAAATTATTCAGCGATGCTCCCAGCATTGATTGAACCGCTACTAGCAATAGTTAAACTAAAACATATAATCATATTACCCCAATTTTATCTTCACTGCACTGGCTGCCAGTTAGATTTCGTGTTGACTACAAAACACTGCTCTTAACCTATAAAGCTGTAAATGGTCTTGCACCGCAGTATGTGAGTGACCTCATTTGCGTTCCGAATCATACACTTAGATGACGAGATGGAGGTATTCTATCCGTACCCAGAATAAAGAACATTACCTTTGGGGGAAGAGCATTTGCTCATAAAGCACCACAGCTATGGAATAAACTTCCTATTAGTGTTCGGAACTCAGACACAATCTCTGCTTTTAAGTCAAGGCTTAAGATGTACCTCTTTCGCCAGTCTTTTGGATAGTTAAATCTTCTTTTCTAAGGTGAATGGGAAATCTGGAGGTTCATAGTTATTTGAGATTGAAGGGGAAAGGGGGGATTGGTGCTGTCGTCCTGCCACTCTCGCCGATCACTTAAGCTGTGGATGGGAGGTGGCTTGACGCCAAAACCTCTGTAAACCCTCATGCCTGTGCTTCCTTCCAGGTCACTCTTTTAGGCAGGCTGTCATAGTTGCTTTAGTCCTGCCGGTTAGGTGTAGGGCAATAACTCTTCTCCATCTTCTCTTTTTCGAGCTGATACCGAGCCGACTACACCGTGTGAACCCGCACCTGGACTCCTGGATATAACTACATGAAACCAACTGGGACTTTATAACTATATGAACTCTAATGAATGTCAATGTAAATGCAGTTTCATGCTCCTTGGTCGCCCAGAGGAGGATGGGGTCCCCTTCTGAGTCTAGGTTCCACTCAAGGTTTCTTCCTGCTAGAGGGAGTTTCCTTGCCACTGTCGCCTCAGGCTTGCTTGGTGGGGTTCTGGCCGGTTAAATGTAAAGTGCTTTGTGACAATGCATGTCGTTAAAAGCGCTATATAAATAAAATTGAATTGAATTGAAGTGCTTCCTCAGATTCATTTTTAAATGTTCTCCAGCTAATTTCCACTATGGCCACGAGTTCTAGTATTTTAAATTAATATTGAAATGGTCATTTGGCTGAACAGCATCCCGACCTGTTAGAATCTTATATACCTGGATCATGTCCCCCCATAGTCTCCTTTGCTTGAGGCTAAACAGATTCAGCTCAGCGAACCTCTCCTCATAAGACATTCCTCTAAGTGCAGGAATCATTCTAGTCATCCTACGTTGCACCTTTTCCAAGGCAGCAATGTCCTTCTGAAGGTATGGTGACCAAACCTGCACACAGTATTCTAGGTGGGATCTTACCAAGGAATTATATAATCGTAGCATCACTTCTCTTGACTTACATCTCTAGGTGTGTGGAGTTTAATCCAACATCCTTTTGCCTTTTTTTAATGCTTCCCCACACTGGCAAGAGTGGGACATGGAAGTATCAACATACACACCGAGATCTTTCTCATAATCAGCTACCTTTATTTCAGTGAAACCCATAAAATATCTGTACTTTACTATATTTACTATATTTCTGCTCCCTGCATGGATTACCTTATATTTATCTATGTTAAATTTCATCTGCCACGTATGAGCCCAGTCGCTAATTAAATCCAGATCCTGTTGTAGCCTCTCTGGACATGAGACATGATCTAACATCAATCAGAAGATACCACACCAGCAGATAATGATTTCTGGAATAGTAAAGTTAAAGGTTGGCTAATAATACCCCTCATCTCTTTTAAAACTATAGATAAGATGCCATCAGGGCCTTGCGATTTATTTATTTTGAGCTTAGCTAGGCTTTGTACCACATCAGCCTCAGTTATACATATATTGGTCATAGACATCGTTGTATTTGTACTAAATGGTGGTAAGCTATTCTACTGTGAACAGCCATTGTAAAATAATCATTAAACTCATTTATATCAATTTCATTTTCAATTATAAGGCCCTTACTATCCTGCAAATGAGTGATTTTCAGCTTTTAGAGCTCTTTCGGAGTTAAAATATTGGAAGAAACTTTTAACGTCATCCTTATAACTGTTATTAACTAAACCTGTAGACTTAGATACTCCTGCTTTATTTTGAAATCATTAGTTAATTTCCATTTGTGGAAGAAAGCCCTTTTGCTCCTGACTTTATTCTTAATTTTCGTAGTAAACCACCTGTGACATCGCGTGCTGGACGAACAGGCAGGAAGCGAGGAATCAAGGATCCGGGAAACGGAGAGTCGGGAATGAGGGTTTATTGATGAAAACAGGTACCAACAGCGAGAGATTTCAATGACAGGACTGGGGAAACAGACTTGAATGTGGACTAAATACACAGGACTACTCAAACTGACAGAAAACAGCTGGTTACAATCGGGGCAGCACACATGGTTAATGAGGGGGCGTGGCACACACGAGGATCGTACAAGCAGGTCATGACACCAGCTTGGTTGCAGTTTCCTAGATTTAGTTTTTCTGGAAACGGGTATGAAGTTCTTTTGCACTTGCAACAATGTGCTTTTAAAAAATTCCCATGCCTCTTCCACAGTATTGCTATTTAACTCCATCCGATTTACAGTTTCTAGTTTCAGTCTCATACCATTGAATTACCCTTCCTAACATTGTATACTTTTGTTTTGGACTTGGTTGAAGACTCAGGCAGCAGGAGTTGCCCCAACGTTGGTATGTCCTTATCCATAAGGGGGAGTAAACGTTCTGGTTTCCCGACCTTATAGATGAAGGAGTTGGGGGATGTTGCCAGTGACCTGCCGGATTCCAGGCAGAACAGGCCTCGCTATGCCACAGCCCTTCAGAGACTGGGCCTTCCGTGCAGAACCTCTGCATCCAAATTAGACCAGTTGTTTAACAAAACCCTAAAATGGGGTTATTTTTGACATGGAACGGGACTTTGATTCAACAACCCATTACTTAGTTGCGGCAAGTACCCAATATCAAGTATAGCTGCAAAGAATCTGCCAGAGATTTTCAGAGAAGTTCCCCAGATGCATGGACTGGACTAAGGTGCGTCAGATTAAACAGGAGCCTGGTAAATTCTGTGAGCCCCACGCCAAGTGACTGATGGAAACATACTCCAGCTACAGTGAGATGGACCCTCCAGCGGACCGAGAGTGGGATTCCCTCTGGGAGCGACAACTCGTGCAGTTGCTGGTGGATGAGCTGCAAACAGACATCAAGAAGGACTTCCAACCTCACAATCATTTACCAAACCACTTCAGGTAACTTGTAAAGATGTAGGTATTGGAGTATTCACACATTCATTTGCAGTGTCCACCTCCTGTCCGGTAAATTTGGCAGGACAAAATTTGAATAACCTATAGGCCAGACTCATGAATGCGGCTGAACGAGTAAAGGTAGAACAGGTGGCCAATCCTGTTATACAGTCCTAGTAGATTGAGAACCACCTGATTGCAACTGTAGTTGGAATCAAGGGCTGAGCAGCATGGTGGCCTGGGGGACAATTATGAAAACACAGACCCACTGATATCCTTAAAACCCACAATCAAAAGAGGAGTCAGGATGGCCAGTGACATGTGCTGGCTAAATGGGGACAACAAAGAGAGAACAGAACAAGGCAGGGAGGGATTCTGACACAGGTGCCATGCTACTTTGTTTAAATATGCTGTAATGTTTTAGTGCAAGCCTTAGACAATGGAATCTCTGAATGACGCCGCAGTCTGGCTCTTTCTGAAGGTCCTATACTGTAACCGTCCTGAGAAGTTGTTTGCATGCACTTGCTGCCTTGACACTTGTTGATGTGCGTGTGCCCTGCTCGAGCAGTAAAGGGGAGATCACATGCAGAGCTGATTTTCTGTAGTTCCTTAGAATAAAAATAGAATATTCTCTTCAAATAGGAACACATGCTGCGTTTGATTATTTCACTCCAACTCGGACAAAAACGTCACGAAAAACATCACTTCCCATTAGAAACGCCTCTTTTATGACGTTAATGTCTGACAGAATCTTCTTGTCCGAGTTGCCCCTGTGACGTAATTTCAACATGGCGGCTTACACACTCAACATTAATTCTATTTTACAAATCCTTAAAAATGTTTATTTTGTTAAATTTATTATTATCCCATCCATCCATTTTCCAAACTGCTTATCCTACTGGGTCACGGGGGGTCCGGAGCCTATCCCGGAAGCAATGGGCACGAGGCTGGGAACAACCCAGGATGGGGGGCCAGCCCATCGCAGGGCACACTCACACACACCATGCACTCTCACATGCATTCCTACGGGCAATTTAGCAAGTCCAATTAGCCTCAGCATGTTTTTGGACTGTGGGGGGGAACCGGAGTACCCGGAGGAAACCCCACGACGACATGGGGAGAACATGCAAACTCCACACACATGTGACCCAGGCGGAGATTTGAACCTGGGTCCCAGAGGTGTGAGGCAACAGTGCTAACCAGTGCACGACCATACCGCCCATTTATTATTATTATTATTTATAATTATTAGTAATTATTAATGTAATTGCACGTGTTCGATTTAGAGAATACCATATTGTGACCGTAAACAGTATCCTAACATGCAATATCAGATTTTTACCAGACTTGTTAGTGTTTTTGGTTTGTTTGTAGTTTGTTTGATCTCGAAAAAAGAATATCGCTATGAATGTACTAAAATACTTTATAAAGCATTTAATGTGGTTTGACTAGTTCCTGTTTCTTGTTTATTTGTCTGAAATAATAATCTTACTCCATAACTGCTAAAATATAAAGCAACAACACAGCAGCGTATTCATGGAGGCAGCCATGTTTGTTCCGAGTTGTGCTAGCTTGAACGGGAGATTGTTGGATGTGATGTCACCCAATTTGGAATTTCCAAGTTCCGAGAGAAAAACGAACGCACCACAAGACTCTGGCTGGAAATTTCTACAATAGAGCCATTTAGTTATTTCTAGAAAAATATTTAGAGCCAATGACCTGATGTCATTGTAACACAGGTCACTGTCCGTGGTGCTGAATTCTCTACTTGATGGGCTGGTGCTGAATGAATATGACAGCTGGCCAACATGTCTGTGTGCTTCCACTGACTGGCACCCAGACATATAATGACTTTTAACAATGAGGAGGGAAACGTCCAGACAGGAAATTAGTCAACAGTAATTAGTAATCACATATAGTTCTCATTTATCATGATGTAAAATTCAAAAACCTTTTTTTTATTATTAAGGGATAAATGTAATTGAGTTTTAATGTATCCTTTCCGCTCTTAAAATCGCAAATTATTTCTGACTATTAATCTGCACATTTTAATAATTTCATTAATATTACCTAATTGGTTTGTCTTTTTTATTAAATTTTAAAACTAGCTGTACAATTGTTGATGTTGTTGCTGTTCTGAATGTCATTGGCCTGTTGCCTTACGTCTGTCTAAACATGAGTGAGGGGATGGATGCACTATTCTATGGGGGCCTCTGTAGAGAATAAATGATCCTAATTTTATATTGAGAGAGATGGTTAATTCCTTTTTAATCCATACTGCGTTCAGAGCCCCTGTTCTGCCGTTGATCACTGCTGCATATCATCCCCAAACCAATGGCCTGGATGAGAAAACGAATGATGACATAAAATGGTAAGTCTGTTTTTGAGGTTGTTTTAGAACTGTGTGAGACAGGCTCTATTCTTTTAACATTACATCAGGAATTACTGATATTATTGACAATCAATCCCTTAATATACAGTATCTCACAAAAGTGAGTACACCCCACACATTTTTGTAAATATTTTATTATATCTTTTCAAGGGACAACGTTAAAGATATGAAACTCTGATAGAATGTAAAGTAATCAGTGTACAGCTTGTATAATGGTGTAAATTTGATGTCCCCTCAAAATAACTCAACACACAGCCATTAATGTCTGAACTGCTGGCAACAAAAGTGAGATTAAAAATGATTTGTGGCAAGATCGGATCATGTGTGTTGAAGAGTTTCTTATGACTGACAAGTAGTTATTTAAAAACATATCTTGAAACAGCAAATTACATTGTTCTTAATGCTTTTAGAAAATGACTCTTTATAATGATCTGTGAATAATAATAATTTGCTATGAATGTTTTTCCACTTCAGCTTTCCACAATTATTCTTCCCGATGAGAAAAGCTACGGCACGTTTTTTGATGAAAAAAATAAAGTAGTTGAGACAATAAGCAACAACAGCTGAAAACATCTCCTAGTAACAGGAAAAACAGAAGCAGGCATGTGGTAAACGAATACAAAAGAGGTACCAAAACACAGTTTATCATGTTGGAGATGAGGCGCTTCTGTTCAACATGAGGAAGCGGGGACGGAAAGGAGGAAGAACGGAACCGGATTTTACCGGACCTTATGTCATCCAGGCAATATGTGGCAAGCTGGTTACACTGTCTAATTCTGAAGGGGCAACTTTAAAGAACAAATACAATGTAAACCACATACAGAAGGAGCCAAACTGATGTCCCAAGTCAGGAATCACACAAGGTGCCAGAAGAGTATAAGACCAGTAAACCTCCCTCTAGCGCAGAGCTTCTGACAATCGAGAAGGATGCTGACAGTTGAAAAAAAACTCATGTCTGTGTGTTATGAAAGAATATCAATAAATGTTTCCGAAAGGGGATGACTCATTTGGTAATTATTTACGGCTTATGTTATGGCTGCCAATTTACAGTCTTTACTGAAGTCTGACTTCTTTTGAGTCACCTTTAATATAGATTGGACACTCTCTATGCAATGTGCAATACTTACATAGATGGTAAATGTTTACCTGCTTGCACAGATGGATGATTAGGTAATTAGTGTAAGTGTGTGTGTGTGTTCAATCGCATGTATGTCCAAGGTCCATAGTAAATAATATACACTGATCAAGAGATGCCCGAAAGTGGATAAAAGAGGACATTAGTGGGTGTATCACTTAGTGTAACGCGTGCAGGAAAATGAGCAGGACTGCAAGCCATATAATGACCCTTGTCTAGCTCTTAATACAGTATGCATACAGTGATGTATCTACAATGGACAGCTACTATGAGCAGATAGCACAGTACAGGTGCTTATAAGATCTGTATGCTATTTCCATCCATCCATCCATTGTCCAAACCGCTTATCCTACTGGGTCGTGGGGGGTCTGGAGCCTATCCCGGAAGCAATGGGCACGAGGCAGGGAACAACCCAGGATGGGGAGCCAGCCCATCACAGGGCACACTCACACACTATTCACTCATACATGCATACCTACGGGCAATTTAGTAACTCCAGTTAGCCTCAGCATCCATCCATCCATCCATTGTCCAAACCGCTTATCCTACTGGGTCACAGGGGGTCCGGAGTCTATCCCGGAATCAATGGGCACGAGGCAGGGAAGAACCCAGGATGGGGGGCCAGCCCATCACAGCTCACACTCACACACCATTCACTCACACATGCACACCTACGGGCAATTCAGCAACTCCAATTAGCCTCAGCATGTTTTTGGACTGTGGGGGGAAACCGGAGTACCCGGAGGAAACCCCACGACGACACGGGGAGAACATGCAAACTCCACACCCATGTGACCCAGGCAGAGACTCGAACCCGGGTCCCAGAGGTGTGAGGCAACAGTGCTAACCACTGCACCACCATGCCGCCCCCTGTATGCTATTTCATTCTATAAAAAGAAACTTACTGTACTGTACAATAAAGTATTTCACCACTGCTTCTTCCTCAGCTCCCACTGTTTGCTAGCACATGCATCTTTTGATTTCTTAGTGCAATCTGTGCTTTATTTTTTTTTTGTGAAATGTAAGTGCAGTATCTGTTTATTAAGTGCTGTGGTTTAATATGTACATTATTATTTCAGTACTGTGTATACTGTCCTTAATGTCTTGCCTCTCTCGTATAACTTGAGATACGCCCAAATTGACTTGCAACAAGTGGTCCTGGTTCCAAATGCGGAAGGCGATGGATACCTGTATTTTATATGCTGTAGTGTGCTGGGTGTCAGACATTGCAATGCACCTTGCTTTGATCTTGACCTGTTAGATCAGAGGGAGGTAATCTTATCCAGAAAGGGCCACTGTGTATGATGGTTTTCACTGCAACTCTCTGAACAGCGAACCTAACAGTTATCCCAATACCTTGATCTTGCTAGCATATTTAAATGTGTACCTATTCAGGAATAGAGTGGTGAAGGCATTCAGAGGAGGACTGATGATTATCAGAGGGAACAAAGGGGCTGGGTACTTGTCAGTATCCAGTAGAACCACCAGACTCCTACACTGAATGGTTCTGGATGTGGCACAGACGTTAATCCCTCTGTATTAGGGGATCCGTCTCCAGTTTGTACTCTTCTAGTTAATAGGTAGATTATCAGGCAGTTTTTCACCCTAGTCCAGTACTCATTGACAGCCTAATACACCGTGTTTCAGTTTGTCTTGATAGTCAATACATGTCACAGGATGTACATTACTCTGATGGGCAGGCCCTCTTACATATGATGGAAATTGCAATACCTACTTTTGGCCACGAGATGGCAGCAAGAAAATAGAAAAATTATTTTCCCACGGTCTACTAGCAGCTTTTAGATGTTAATTCTTCATAAAAATAATTTGACTTGATCCAATGTATTTTTAATACAAACAATTACCACACAAAGCTGCTAGTTTCCTCCGGTTTCCCCCCACAGTCCAAAAACATGCTGAGGCTAATTGGAGTAGCTAAATTTACCGTAGGTGTGCATGTGTGAGTGAATGGTGTGTGAGTGTGAGCTGTGATGGGCTGGCCCCCCATCCTGGGTTCTTCCCTGCCTCGTGCCCATTGATTCCGGGATAGACTCCGGACCCCCTGTGACCCAGTAGGATAAGCGGTTTGGACAATGGATGGATGGAAATAGCATACAGATTAAGCACCTGTACTGTGCTATCTGCTTATAGTAGCTGTCCATTGTAGATACATCACTGTATGCATACTGTATTAAGAGCTAGATAAGGACAGTGGGTCATTATATGGCTTGCAGTCCTGCTCATTTTCCTGCACCCGTTACACTAAGTGATACACCCACTAATGTCCTCTTTCATCCACTTTCAGGCATCTCTTGATCAGTGTATATTACTTACTATGGACCTTGGACATACATGCGATTGGACACACACACACACACACACACACTTACACTAATTACCTAATCAACCATCTGTGCAAGCAAGTAAACATGTACCATCTATATAAGTATTGTACATAGCATAGAGAGTGTCCAATCTATATTAAAGGTGACTCGAAAGAAGTCAGACTTTAGTAAAGACTGTAAATTTCTCAGCCATAACATAAGCCGTAAATAATTACCAAATGAGTCATCCCCTTTCGGAAACATTTATTGATATTCTTTCATAACACACAGACATGAGTTTTTTTTCAACTGTCAGCATCCGATCCAAACGGGATTCCCATTTCCTTTCTGTGGGATCCAACAGAACACGGGCTGACCATCAGTCAACATGTCTTCAACCATGCAGGACAGGACCCAGTCCAGGCCAAACCTCACGGTGCTGGTGTTAATAAAAAAAATGTAAGGAACATGCAGCTGCAGCTCACACACAAACACAGTCCACAGCATCCAGAAAAAGGTCAGGCCTTTTTCTTCTTTAGCTGACTCCGCCCAGACCTCGCCCCCTTTCTGGGCGCCTCGCACTATGCCTTTGAACTGGCCCTGCAGCTTGGCCCGTTTCCTGTTTCCCAATGCAAGTCATAAGATTCACCCGTAAATGATATTTTGAATCGGAACGATATTTATTACTATTGTTTAGATTAAATATATAACGGTTTAATGATTGAATATAACTTGATATTGTTGTTTGTGTTGTTTAGTTTGAGGTTCTAGTTTCTGTCTTTATCCGCTTTCGTTTCAGTAGGCAGCTGGTTCATCCCAGGCTCAGGGTCTCTCTGCTCTTCATCAAACCCACACCCCCAGTTTGGGAGCACCCTCTCCCTCTCCTCCCCCCACGGCTGTGACTGTTACTCCTCCTTGAGGAGTAACTGCTCCGCCCCCTATCCCAGCCCCTATACCCACAGGAGTGCATCACCCAGTGAGCCGCCGCCCTGCCTGTCCCCTCACACAAGCACACACTGAAATCATGGTCCTAAGCTCTCTGTGTGGGTCACCACGATAGTACAGCACACCGACGATTACCCTCTGACTGAATCAGAATCAGCTTTATTTGGCCAAGTATGTTCACACATATTGGGAATAGTTAGACATTTAATCAAAATAATTAAGACAAGACATAAACATACAGTTCTGTTGATATGCGACGCATATAACCTCTGCATTCACAGCACTGCTTCAGTTATCGAAGAGCAAATTTCCAAAACTCACTCAGTCCGATAACCTAAAGTAATAAGTCATAATCCTCTTCATACGTTGCAGTAATGGGAATGAAATCTCACTCAGTGTTTATGTAATGGAGCAATGGAATTTCGTGAAATTTCCAAAAGTCCACAGAAATATTTAGAAAAACATTCCTGCAGACTGAGTTTTTGATATTTGCTTTTCAATTAACACAATTTTCTTCAGTCTGAGGTTTAACAGAATTCAGCCATATGCTGTTCAAAAAAAACTACACAGAACAAAAACAGAATGGACTTTACATCTGTCTGAAAGGAAAGTTGACACAGGCTGCAGCAGTGAACAAATCAATCAATGTATTAAAGTTAGGCATTAAGTAACTGGAGGCAGTATATACATAACATGATAACATGCCTTTTCTGTATTGACCATATTAAGGACGCTGTAACACTGCCCACCACATACCTGCTTCATTTATTGTTTTATACTTGCAGCTGCTTATTCAGACAGCTCGTCTACCTGTCTGTCCATGTTGCCCTCCCATGACAACTGGTCCAGCCTACAGGTGCCGTCCCATTCCGGCATGTTACCCATGAGTCATAGCGGCACCTCCGGGAGCAGCTCCAGGTGAGCCCGTGCCTCCCCTCCCCCACCTGTCCCCATGCTGAGTCTCGGGCCCCCGTCTTCCCTCTTGTTCTCGCCTATACCCACATCCTGGCCTGTGTCTGCATCGTCTCACCTCGTTAACAGGACTTTCGCCTTCTTCTGTCCTGATCCATTCAGGCCCATCATTCTGGGACATGCTTTGATTTATTTCGCCATAGTTACTCTTTGTTTTCCTTTGTACTTTGCACTCTACAAGTAAAATGAATAAAAAATAGGCATTATTTTGATATTGTTTTAGTACAGTGACACTAGTATATTTGTTGTTGTTTCCAGGCAACACTGCATGCTGATTTAACGTCTTTCCTTAATCTCCACCCCATTGCTCACACACAGCCAGTATCCCAGTTTGTGGTCAATGAGCTCCTCCTCACTCACCCCAGTCTCCTAGTCCAGTGGAATGTCCAACAGCTTGGGCTCTCAGTTCCTGCGTGTCATGCCCGGCTCGTCCGCTCCTCCTGTGTGCCACGCCCCCTGATTACCCACGTGTTTTCTCCCGATTTGTACCCAGCTGTATCTAGTTAATTTGCTCAGTCCTGTGTATTTCAGTCCGTGTCTTACCTGAGTCCAGTGTCTGTCATTGATGTTTGTATGCGTGAGATGTTTCCCCGTCCGCGCTTCCTAATTAAACTCCCGTTTTTGCCTGTCCGCTTGCTCCTTGCACGCCTTGCCCGCACGATCGCCTGCCTGCTTGTACCCGATCGTGACACTGCGCAGCTCTACAACTCATTACCCAGGGCTCTCGCACCCGGCCACAGTGCCCCTCTCAGGCTCCCCGCTGTATGACAGCACTGCCCCATCGGAAGTTCATGAAGCCTCACAGTACGACGCCTCTCCCCACGCGCGCTTAGCCACCACCGGGACTCCCATCACTCCTCCTTCCCTGTAGGGCGGCGCACTTCCATTATTATTACAGTTTCTACTGTCACTCTGTTGCTTTTCCTGGTGCTGGACTTTTGACAGATAAATACATTATTTGTTGCATTCAGTGACAAAAGATTGGTCTGTTTAACACCCTCAGTCTCCACCCTATGAGCCCCTTGTTGGCGGCAGAATCAGGAAGATGTCGGAGAAAGCAGAGGTAAAGTGAATAGTCACCTCGACAATAATGTGGAAACCGCTAATGGTGATCATGCCTGTGTGGGTGAAATGGATCACCACAGTATAAGCGGATGATGATTATAGACGATTTTTCCCTTTTTCTTTATGTCTGTTTACCATCTAATAGGCATTTTTTTTCTTTGGGATGCGTCTAGGTCAGATACGACCAAAATATTTTTCTCATTTCAGAAGTGAAAAAAAATATTGCTCTCAGATTCTGTTCAGTTGTAGTTTTTTAAAATAATGTACCTTGATTTGTGTTTGTTTAAAATGCCATTACCTGTTGCTTACTGGGCCGCTGAAAATGTCTGGCCCAGCTAAATTTCTTGGTTTAAAAATCTGGCCCAACTACTTTCCAGACCTGGACTAGCCCTACTGAATCATACACTAATGTTATTCTGTTATGTGGGCTGTTGTGATAGGGAGATTTGCTGGATGCTGCACGACGGGTGGTGTCCCTGCTGCAGAATGCCCTGTCTGAAGCAGCACCTAGAGACAGTGAGGGTTGTTGTTATCACCTTAATATTGTATATACGCAATCTGTTATTTCTTAACTAATATAATTGTAAGGTATTCTTCTAATATATTGTGCACAGCCAACAAAAAAGAGAAAAATGCAAAACCAAAGGAAGGCTTTCTTTTCTCTTAAAAGTCTTTTTTCTAAACCAACTGAGAGTCAGTTAGAGGGGTGTTCATTATCAGTATTGTTGCTGGCATTTCTGAAAATGTGCCAATTTTAGTCAAGTGGCTACTTTTCAAATGCAGTCCCTGGCCAAGATGAAGAAAGTTCATGAAGACTACATGATAATATTAAGCACTGACATAACAAACAACATTTTTTACATGCAAAATATACAGGAAATATACACTGCAACAGGCTAGGATAGACAAATAACCAAATACACTTGCAAGCCTGACCACTTTAGACCCCAGATTAGAAAATTGGTGAATGAGCATATATTTTTTCCAAGTTTTGTTTTGCTTTCAAGTTCTCACAAATAAAAAAAAAAAAAGATTTTCCCACTATAGCCAGATCCAGTTTCTGTGGGGGGCGGGGGGGGGGGGGTGACAATTTGTAGTAATAACTATTTCCTGCTGAAAACCACTGGTAAACTATCCACATGTCTCTGAATATCTGTGAGTCCCGAGACCTCCATGACAGATAGATATAAGTTGCTAGTGTTGATCGGCAGGAAATCTTCTCCAAAGCCCCACCACCACCTCACACCAATCCACCCAGGGTTTACTCCAAATAAATTTGCTGGTAATACAAACCGGATCAACTTGTGGTTTGTGTCCACGTGTACTAGAGACAAAGGCCCTGGTACATTCTGCGTACAACACAGCCAAGACTTGACAACCTTTATATGATGCGCATGGAATCAACCCTATGCATGGAGGCTGCAACTCTTCTCCACCGAACCCTGTAGCCCATTGACTGCAGCCTGCATTGACTATCCTGTAGCCTGCATTTGGTAGATCATTCTTGACAGAAGAAACCAAATTGTCAAGTTCCCTAACACAGAGCTCATACTCTTTTATTCTTCTTAAGATTGTTCTTCTTGAAACACCCATCAGTGTGGCTATGCAAGGCACAGGAAGTTGAGTATGGAGCATTTCTTTCAAACATTGTTCTTCAATCAAAATCTTGGGTCGTCTATTGGTGGCAGCGACTTCCTGTGTGACACATGGGGCTGGACGTTCCAGATGTGCCCTCACAAGGTCAAAGAGCTCTTGCAAAGCCAGGGTGATAGCAGGAGGTACTTCAATGTGATTAGACAGGGCCTGCAGAAGATACAGCTCCTGATGACAAAGGAACTCCAGGTAATCCAAATTTAGTGGAGTCGCGCTGAATCCTATTTCTATTTTATGCAGAAGACTTTCGAGAAGGTGGTATCTGAGCTGTTCACAGAACAAATTATAGTTAATGAGGTGTCAAGATCTTGTCTCTGATCCACACACTAGGCCTACCATTCAAAAGTTTTAATTATGAAAATGAAATGTTTTTGTTTTGTGAGGTGCTTGTTCATGTATGATGATGTAGTGGCTGCTCTGTTTGACCGTGGTAAACCTTTTCACAAACAATATAAGTGAAGAAGTATGACATTAGATCTAAGGACCAGAGTATAATAAAGTTAAATAAAATCCATCAAAAACACTTACTCAGTGGAGATTCCAATGTAGTAGGCAGACAACTTTATGGCTTTAATAATGAGTGTATTTAGCAGCTACAAGGACAAAAGATATTATAAACCTCTCCATTTTAATGCTAATTTAATAAACATTAACAGATAGCACTTAAGGTGGTTTCGCCTATAGTCTGCTAACACTAACCCGAGAACTAATATCTGAGGAGCGTTCTTCCCAGGATTTGAATTTATTAAATTGGCTTTGTGATGTTGTGTTAAGAAATTTTATTCACAATGCAATTTACCGTACATTGGCCCATTCTTTTATATACGGTAAGACGAAGCGGGAAATTCGAGCGAGCGAGTGCTGTGCAGACGCGAGCGCGTAGAGGGGATGGGTTTTCAGCACTCGAGCACACGCACGCGCGTGGTTCGACTTTTGGCCCTAATTTAACGGCGAGCGAGTGAGTGAGTGCTGTGCAATCGCGAGCGCGTAGAGAGCATGGATTTTCTGTTTTTATGCGCACGACTTTTGGCACTAATTTAACGCCATAGAAATGTGTGTTTAAAAGGGGAGGAGATCGGGTTGCAGCGCTGGTGTGAGCGGTTTCTCCGGGCAGTTCGCTCGAGGCTAACGTGGCTTTGGGAACGTGGTGTACCCGTCACCCATGCCAGGGAAGAAATCAAAACCGAAATGCTAGGAATATGGACTTCATCTTACGTCAAGCGTTTTCCCCTCCATTGACGCCCATAAAGAAAAGGCTTAAAGTCCATATTCCTAGCATTTCGGTTTTGATTTCTTGTCAGGTAAGTCTTTATGGCCAGATACATTCGCGAGAAATTTGGTGATTTGTGGTGACTGTTTTAATACATTAAGTTGCGTTACGCATTTTCACATTAAGCGTTTTAGAATGTCCCGTGGCAGGTATCCCCTTCTATTGCCCTAGGGAGGGTTGTAACCCTCGTCTGTATATTAATAAAGAATAATCCTTCTATTCCTGTCTCATGTATCTGGACCTCCCCAGCAATTTAACGAAATTTGGTGGCAGCGGTTACAAGTGAACCCGTTTAAGTTTAGCGCTCATACTTCCGTCCATATGTTTAAGACCCACCTTGGCTGACTTAGCTGACATGTCCTGATTTCATAATCTTCAAATTTGTAATCTTTTCTCCTTCATCTAACTCCATGTTTTTAACTTCTTGTCATTTTCTTGCCGTTTGACTCATAGAAAATTATCAGACTTAAATGACACGTCAGCCTGTGCAGACAGCGATTTCAATGTTTTAATAAATTGGCCAGCAGGTGGGGGCAGTGCTCAATTTCATTAATGCCATTCAGAAAACTTTCAGGCTTTATGTCTTAATGAACAGCCTAGAAAAGGACAAAGCATTATATTACTGATGCATACAGCAGATCCCCAACTCAGGCTGTGTTGCATATTCTTAACAGTGCTACAGTATGTTCACACAGCCAGTACAAACAAACTTGCAAGATCTAGACCAGGGGTCACCAACCTTTTTAAAACGGAGAGCTACTTCACGGGTACTGAGCCATACGAAGTTTGATATCAGTTTTAAACGCCCTCCTAAACATGTCTAAACTTCATGCATGATAAACATGTTTTAAATGCTTTTTTATATTCAATTTCAAATCTATATAAATGCAAATGTGATAGATTAGAAACAGGACAAAATAAAATTTTAGATGATGTTCGCTGGTGAGTTGTGCTATTTTATAGAACAGGTCCACGGGCAACTCATGTGGTCATTGGGGGCATCCTTGGGGCACCATGTTGGTGACCCCTTATCTAGACCTACCACATCAGGTAGGAAGGTGCCTATTTCTACCAACTATTCAGACCATCAGACCCAAACCATACATTCAGTCATGCACAGGCACTCCACCAGAGGGCTCTACATTCTGTCCTACATCTGCTCACCTGTTAGACCCACACTCAGTCTCCATCCTGATTTCTACCTACTACTCGGACTATCTCACCAAAACCAGTCCTGTGGCCTGTTCTATGAAGCGGGGTTACTGGCTTATTGGGGAAACTTGTCGGATTTCTTGATCGGGACCTTCAACTGCTCTGCCATAGAGAGCATCCTAACATGCTGCCTTACGGTCTGGTATGCGGGCTGCTGGTGGCCTCCTACCGCTCTGCCATAGAGAGCATCCTAACATACGGCCTTACGGTGTGGTATTCGGGCTGCTGGTGGCCTCTATGACTTTTTTTGTAGACAGTCCATCTGTGTGGTGCTGTTTGCACGAATTGTTTTGGGAAATGCACTTACAGTTTTGCAGATGTTAAGGGTGATTCCAGAAATGCATCAAAGCAACTGAGGAACTGCAATGTCACTGTACAGTTACTTATAATGGGCGCCAATGTAATGTGTAGAGTGGCAAATAAACTGATTCACCATTTACTCTCATGTACATCACTTAAAATGCTTGTTTTAAATGCAAATGTGTGAATGTAAATCTAAGCAGTAAAGCTACAATTTACATTCTGTTTGCATGGTGGAAAGAACATTTAATCTGCCTTTTAAGTGTGATTAGAAGATCTAATGCCTGTGTGCTTGTAATAAGATGGTCGCTGGTTCAAACCCAGCCACAGCACATCTCTGCGTCCTTGAGCGAGGCCCTTAACCCCCAGCTCACTGGGCATCACTATGGGTGGCTGCCCTTCGCAGACAACTTACTCTGTTTACTCTAAAAAAAAGAGAGCAAGTTGAGAGAGAAGTTAAGACAATTTCTCCACAGGGACCAATAAAGTATCAATTATTATTACTGTATGAGAGACTGTCTAATATCAGATAGATAACAGACTCATACTGTGCTGAGCTTGTCTGAGAGAGATGATTAGCAAATGCTCTCCCACAGTATCTCAGCACTCTGTACAAAGAACTTTATATGCTCAGTATCTGCTCCTGTTTATCTAATTGTTCTCATTTTAACTGGATGTTAAGGAGTAAATTAATAAACGTCATGTAAGTGCACATTAAAATGCTTCTTCACTGTTACTTAAGTTCCCATGTGAACAGCCAATCAGATCAGCCTGATGTGTGTCTCTCTGTTTCCTCTCTGTTTCCTGCCCTTTCATCCCGACCACGACCATGATCTCTCACTTAGCAGCAGAGCAGTTTATTCTAAACAGTGGAAGCACAAAAATGTTCAGACTCTTTGGTCTTCTCATTTTCATTAGTAAGGCCCTATAATATAAATTATTTTGGGATTTTAATATTTTCATTTATCTGTATGATGTGATCAGTGGAATTTGGCCATTTAATCTGCATCATAGTTAATAGTTATTTAGATTACTATTATATGTCTTATTTGATTATGATTTTTTTTGTTTTTCTGTTTTTGCAGACACTGCACTGACTACAGATGTTGTTCAGCCCAGTCACCTGATGAGGGTTCAGCTTGGAGACAGTGTGACCCTGACATGCTTCTGTCAAGGAGAAACAACTTTTGTTACTTTGTTTAAGCAAGCTGTTGGTCGGAAGCCCCAGCCCATGGCGAAAGCACTTCTCTACGTACCTGGTGAATTTTACAAGGAATATAAAAGCATAAAACGTTACTCCTTACTGAATGCAGAGGGGAGTTTTAACCTCACTATTTCTAACGTGGAGCCGTCAGATTCTGCAGTGTATTATTGTGCTGCTGTGTTTCTTCATGAGGTCACCTTCGGGAATGGAACCTTTGTCATAATCACAGGTAAATGAGATTCCAACTATTTTCATATTTGCTTTATTATAATGTCAGTAAGATTATTCCCTGCAAAATAATTTTGACAGTTTAGTTGTTTGTCAATATAAAATTAGCAAAGATACCTTATTGTCTGCTTTGTTCCATAAATGTTTTTCTAAACATCAAACAAAAATCATTCATTATTATTATTATTATTATTATTATTATACAATTTGTTGCATTTTGCTTGCTGTCAGCCAAAAGCCTAACCTTCTCTTTATACAGATGTTAATGTTACACATTGCAGCCTCTTTAAAACAAATAACATAAAAAAATGTTTGAGTTGTTATATACAGTATAGGACTGTGCAAAAATCTTAAGCAACAAAAGAAAATTATTTTTGACGTTATTTATCTGAGCAGTCAGTGTGTATTCACTCTGAAAAAAAAAATGCATGATTTAACATATGAACTAGGGATGTGCACCATTCAGAACTGATTTGAGAATGAAATTCTCAAATACGTATCCTAAAATTCAGGATTTTGAATACATATATGAACTTGAATTTCAGTTCATTTTGTTAATCTGAATTACATTTGAATTGTGGTTGAAAACAGGTTGTGGCATTGAAATTTATATTTGAATTTAAAGAAGAAGAACGAAAAAGGGTTTGGATTCAAATTCAAGTTCATATACGTACTGTAGGTGTAGCTTTTAACTAAAATATGAACTTTAATTTAAATATGAATTATACATAAACACATTAACATTGTTATACATCATTGTTATAAAAATGTCGTTTTGTAAAGAATGAAATAATGCAACATTTGAAGTGTCACCTAAAATAATAATTATACTGTCATTTTGTGCACCATGGTGGATCTGCTCATAGGAAGAGCTGAGTGTCTCTCCTTAAAAGTCAGTGTTGGCTGCAGTGACGGCAGTTTCTAACCTAAGAAACGTCCCAAACACTTTTCCTGCATCAAAAGTCAAACTAGTCCCTATTCCTGCCATGAAAGGTTCACATAATGTCACCGATACCTGAACCAACCATGTTTATCAGAGGATGCCAACCCTTTGGCTGCAGCTTTCTCTGCACACGCTGAGAGAGTCTTCAGTGTAGCAGGAAAAGATTTCAGGCCAGAAGATTGCAAATTAAATCATGAAACCTTTGAAGATATTATGCTGAATAAATGTAATAATAATGAAAAATTAGCAATGTGTATTGGAATAAAGCATAATTGTATTTGCCATGACGTTTTGCTTTTCGCTGTAGTGCTATGGTTGAACGGAAAAACTTACTTTTGTGTGCATAAGAAAATAAATAGGAGGAACTACGAAACCAAGTAATTCCTTTTACTATGTATACTTTTTCTTTAATGTTAAAAGATAGACAAACTAGTAATGGGCAAACAGCTCTTCGGCTCTTGAATTAAATTATGCAGGTACTACAGCAAAATGCTCAAAAATACCAAAACACATCAAGAGCTAAATATGCAAAAACAATAAATACCTTCCTGTGGAAAAGGGGCAACATAAACCAAATGTAAAGTCACGAAAATCATGAAAATATAAAGTACACTTTACACACTTCATTTCTTTGAATTGAAATTAATTATATTCATCTACCTTCATACATTAATACAAGACATTATATGATTATAATGTTTGTTATTATCATATAATTTTTATTTAGGTATTATGTAGGTGCAGTTAATGTATAGTGTTACCTGATATATACTAATAAGCAGTAATACAATAAAAAGAGAGAAGAATGTCAGCTGTTCTCCAAGAAGTTACTGATTTCTTGGATGGCTAGAAGAACATCGATTCAGTTCCCAAAAATCTGTAAGAACAATTTTTGAGGATCTGTATTTTCCATTGTTATTCTCAAAGGGCTGTCATCATGACTATTTTGCTTTTCAGGTAAAGACTCCAACAGCAGGACTGTGGTACAGCAGCCTGTGTCTGACACATTGCAGCCAGGAGACTCTGTGAGCCTGCAGTGTACGATAGAGACTGGGAGCTGTGCAGGAGAACACAGTGTTTACTGGTTCAGACATGGATCAGGAGAATCCCTTCCTGGAGTCATTTACAGCCATGGAAACAGCAGTGATGAGTGTGAGAAGAGCCCTGAGGCTGGATCTCCTACACGGAGCTGCGTCTACAGCCTCCCCAAGGGGAACCTCAGCCTCTCCGATGCTGGGACTTACTACTGCGCTGTGGCCATGTGTGGGGAGATGCTGTTTGGGAACGGCACATAGCTGGATATAGATGGTAACACCCAGTGTGGGGAGATGCTGTTTGGGAACGGCACACAGCTGGATATAGATGGTAGCACCCAGTGTGGAGAGTATATCTGCTTCAAAGTTTTATTTAGCTTATTCTGCTATTAAGACATTTATTTCTTTTTTTAATGTAATGAATTTTCTAATTTAAGTGCTTAAATTAAATTACACAGATGTTAATTTAATAATTATCCATCCATCCATCCATTTTCCAAACCGCTTATCCTATTGGGTCGCGGGGGGTCCGGAGCCTAATTTAATAATTATTTCAAATATTAATATCCATCCATCCATCCATTTTCCAAACCGCTTATCCTATTGGGTCGCGGGGGGTCCGGAGCCTAATTTAATAATTATTTCAAATATTAATATAAATTGTTAAAATGCAAAATACTAGAAGTTCATGTTAAAAATGGACTATTTACAAAACAACTGCTGTAATGTGTTATCGATTTGATCTTTAACTAATGTAATGTAAGCAAATGGGAAATGTGTCTCTATATCATTATGCTGAAATCTATCTCTTTGTTACAGGCTTTCAGAAGCTGCTGGATCCTCTTCACTCTGGCTTGCTGATAGTTTTATCTTGCAGCATTATTCTGAACGTTGCTCTCATTTGTATAAGATGTAAACTGACCTGTACACACTGTGCAGGTACGCTGCCCGGCTTTATGCACTCAGAAGGACAAAATGTAGATTTTAACAAATTATAGAAATATAAAATTGTTTTATGATAGATAACATTTTCATATTAAAACCACTCTTGCAGGTAATACAGTTTTAAAATCCATTATTAAATCTCACCTTATTTATATAAACCTTTTTGTACTGTAAGATTTACATTTTTGTATTATATCTTTCATATTTTGCAAAATCTATTGAAATATACATGTTGCAATAAGTTGCATATCAATAACTTTTATTACCAAGATCTCCTTTATAGCAATTTTATTATATATGATATATGAGAACAAATGACACGTATCCAAACATGCACACTTAAATTGACAGAAGTCATTTTTACTTTCATTTTTGAGACAAAAAGGATGTTGATTGCTTGAAAATTCGGAATGTTATCTGACCACGGTATGATACCGTGCGAAATTAAATAATATATTGATGTGTTATATATTTTAAACAGATGAAAAGAACAGTGATATATCAAAAGTGGAATGGTCACGCAAGCAAGTATGTAATAAATATTTCAAATTACAAATCGTCAGTAAAACAAATGAACCTCAGACTGATTTCCATCCTGGGATCAGCATTTTAAGTGCTATTTGTGAAAATAGGTAATAGCAAACCGATTTGATCCATCCAATTCTGCCATCTTTGTCTCCACAGTGCCATGACGAGGACACACTGAATTACGCTGCCCTGAACCTTAAGAAGCCAAAACCCAGGAGACAGAAGAAAGACGGGAATAATGACACTCTGTATTCTGACCTCCGCTACAGAGATTATGAATAAAGATGCTTCTCATTCATGTCAGTCACACAGAGTGTTCAGGGTGTAGCTTTAATAATGTTCAGAGGAGGGCAGGGGAGCCAGTGCTTCTGAGACTGAATCACGGGATTTTACGGAGCACCGGTGCTGAGTTTGGTGTCAGTGTGTTTGGGGCGCATTTTTACTGGAAGTGCAAATGTTCAAGCCAGACTGGGGGCTGAGGGAGGGGGAGAGGGGAGCCACAGAGATTATTTCTTCATGGCATGGGGGGGAATAAGCGGCTTTAATGTTGTGGAAAGGCTGAGTTGCTGCAATCAGTTCTTTGATGTCACACATGCTTACTTGTCTCCCTTGTGTACCATGCTGAATGGTTTGGGGCAAACGCACAGGGACTGATCGATTATATTAAACAGATGAAAGAAACTGAATGAAAATTTCAAGTGTTCTTAAATTACGTTTTTCATTTAATTGTGTGTTCTGGATGTATTTTTGAGTATATACATGTACCTGTATATGTACCTGTATATATACCTGTGTCGTTAATAACGATGTGGATAATTAAGAAAGAGGAGTTTTGTTTCTTGCTCCCTGTCTTGTTACTTGGCTCACAAACATACACACACATAGACACACACACAAACATACACAGACACACAAACACACACACACATAGACACACACACACACAAACACACATGCACACATGCACACACACACACTGCTACGGCTCTGTAAGAACACTACCATGCTCTTTTGTGTGAGTGGGGTGGGGGGTGTTAAATAAGATGAAAATGACAATGGCTGTACTTTTGTTATGTCAGTTGTGTTTCTATAGTCATTGTATCATATTCCACAAGCTTTTTATTCTACAAGATGTACAAGCCAGTCAGTGTATTCAGTGGGGTGTTCAGGAGTCATTAGGTTCTGAAAAATGTCTTGCATTTAAAACATAATGTACTTTTGAATACTTAAGTATTTTTAGATGCAAATACTCCAGTACTTTAACTGAAGTAAAAAATTAACTGAAAAACTTTGAGTATTATTTGACGAGGAGTATCTATACTTAACTCAAGTAGTGAAGTTGTGTACTTTGTCCACCTCTGTCCAAAAGTGACATACAGCTGTAAGCTGTTTGGGTTTGTTTGTCTGCTGAGTGCTTCTCTGCAGTGCTGCAGATGTTTCCACTGGTTAGATGCAGCTCAGGAAGACTGACCCACTGACTGCACTGTGCTGGACTCACTTTGCAAAGAGTAAAAACCACACAGACAGAACAATATCTGCTTCTTGTAAGACCCTGTTTCCTCTCTACCTCACCCAGGTCACGCTTTCAAGTATTCAGCCTAAGTTATTTTATCCAAACAAGCCACCATTATTATTCATGCAGCTGGACATTTGACTGGAGCACATGATTGCTACATATCACTACTGTACATGGAACGGAATGTACAGTTTTCACAACAGAACTTTAGAAAAGCAAAATTCTCATCAGTCCACATCTCTAACCACCACACATCCTAGGGCTCCCATTTATAATGGTACATTTTTGTTTTATTCACATTCTTTTTCATCACACAGATAAACACCATCCATTAATCTTACAGCATGTATCCTGGTCTGGGTGATGGGGACGACACCACCTATATCGAGTGTGATTTAAGGCCAAGACCTTAAAAGGGAGAGTCAAGACTGAGGCTTGTTACAAGAGCAGTGGGGCACAAAACAACAAACAACATCATTATGAATGTAAAAGAAATGGATGTATATATAAATATAGGGTAATAATAGAAACAAAAAATAAGAATATATTACATACAGAGGAATATTATAGGAATATTAAAATTAACTTATACACAATCCTTAACTTATACACAATCCTATTGCATGTAACATTATTGCTCATGTGCCAGATATTAGCCTCCCAAAGGAAGCTGCCACACAGGGCATAATGCACTGGCTCAATGCAACACTGCACATCAGTGAATAAGGAGGAACAATATTGCAGATCAGCAGCAGATAGAAACTGTATCAGAAGACAGTGAACAGGGGAAAAGTTCAATGAGCAGAGTGCAGATTATAAAGCCTGACTGCTGTGGGGCCCAATGACCTGCGGTACCGTTCTGTCACACGCCGGGTGTCTGAGTCTCTTACTGAAGGAGCTGCCCTTACGGGCCTCCATAGTCTGCTGGGGGGGTGAGAGGTGTCACATAAAATTGATGACAGCCTTGTTATCAGCCTGCTCTCATCCATCTACTCTACAGTGCCAAGGGACGCTCCTCCCTGATGATGAGAGGAGTCTAAGCATGTGGACATTTGGGATAATGTGAGTTCAGAACTGGATGGTCAGCTGTACGACTTCCAGTCTGTAGGCAGACTCATCACCTTCAGTTATGATGGCAAACACAGTAGTATCACCTGCAAAATTCAGGATCTTCACTGGAGCAGCAGTGATTTGTGTAGAAATTGAAGAGAAGAGGGAGAGCACAGAGCCTGGAGGAGCTCAGTGCTGAGGGTCAGCGTGTCTGATGTGTGCTGTAAGCATACAGATGTCCTGCATTTGTGGAACATTTTGTTTGTGCTGCTGTTTATATGTGTTGTTGACGCTGCAGTCAGTAATTTTCCACTAGCAGTCTCACCTCTGCATTTTACAGGAAGACTGACCGACTGAGAGCAGGGTGTTTGTGTCTCTCTTCTCAGTGAGCGAAAACCACACAACCATCAGGTCCTCAGCTCAGGCCCACTGCTTCACTAGAAAAACCACAAAGGGTATTTTTATCTAAAAGTGGGTGAGCAAGTGAGATGTTATTGACAGCATGAATTTGTCTACTAACATTTTAAATTCAAACCTAAAAAGCAGTATGTCCAGGATGTCAGTAATTACATTTAGTCAGTATGAACAATTTGGGTGCAATAATATAGAATAATGTAGAATTTTGCATAATTCAGTTAATACCAGTAAGATACCGATCATTAACACTATAAGGTCATGTTGCTGAATCTCATTGTTAAAGTTAAATGAATCTACGCATTTTTATACACACAAGACTGTGCTTAGTTCATCTTTCAGTCAAAATCACACAGTGAGGCAAATCTGACCATCTTAATTGTTTTTGCTTGTGTGGAATGGCATCCCATGCAGGCCTGTGCTCTGTGCTTCCTGGGACAGGTCCCACCCTCTCCAGACCCCGATGAGAATTAGTAGTCGCTGGATAAAAGATTGACAAAAGATAAAAATACAAAAGTCATTCTTGCTGTCTAACCTCTGATTACTGCATGACATTTCTGATTTCTGATAACTGATAAGTAGAAAATATGTTTAGTCTCTTGCTTGGTGGTAAGAAAAAAGGAGAACCACAAAGAGCACAGTCATTTTCAAGGTTATTTCTCACTGGTCAGTGTGAAAGGCTGCGTCATTAATATAACGCCGGGCTCAGCACAGTGACTGCACCTGCGCTGCACTGTAGAACACAAGCCAGGCTGCAGACCATCAGCCCTGAAAGTTAAAACAGGACTCGTATGTGTGTCATGTGGTGTTTAATAAAAATTTACAGGACAGAACATAGTGGATTCAGTTTCCTTTGCTCTTACACTCCCAGTCCAAAGTGTGGCCACGACTGCTGTCAATGCATCTGTCTCTTTTTTCACCTTAATTTTTCACCTGTGTTATTCACCTTAATATCAAAAGGCTCCAAAGCAGTACAGTAATGCAGAACAAATATTGTAACTAACAAGGAAGTGGGGAGGTAATGGACAGAAGTGTTGGTTTTTGGTAACTCCACTCCTCTGACCTCCACTGTAATTTTAGGTTCCTTGGAACAATATTGTAAACCAGTCATCACACATCACACACATAAAGTCGACACCAACCTTAAGTTTGACACTCAGATAAGGTTAGTTGTCAAGTCAAGCTTTTTACAATTGAGGCAGTTGGCCAAAATAAAGCCAATTCTTTCTAGGCAGCACTTTGAGACAGTAATCCACTCTTTTGTCACTACTAGTTTGGACCACTGTAACGCCCTCTATGTTGGGGTTAGAGGCTCCACTATTGTTCACCTCCAGAAGGTTCAAAATGCTGCCGCACATGGAAATATGAGCATGTCTCCCCCATTTTAGCCTCACTCCACTGGCTGCCCGTACATTTTAGGATTCATTTTAAAATTCTGTTATTTGCTTTTAAAGCCCTCAGTGGTCTTGCTCCATCTGACCTCTGTGAGCTGCTTCACCCTTACACCCCCACCCGCTCTCTCAGGTCAGCTGATCAGCTGTTCCTGACGGTTCCTAAGACTCAGCGTGAGCTTAGAGGGGATCGAGCCTTTGCAGTCGCAGCTCCTAAAATGTGGAATGACTTGCCTTTTCACATTAGAGAGGAATCCCCTCTGTCCGTTTTTAAATCTCTTCTAATCTCTTCTCCTTCACCTTTGACACATTGTGAGATGTTAATTTTAATAGTAAATCTTATTTTAATCTTAGCCTTTTCTTTATTAATTAATTGATTTTTTTAAATTTTTATTAATGGCCTTTTACTCACATTGAATGTTTTGGTTTTTATTAAATTTCTTTTACTTCGTTTTTAAGTGTGTGAATGTTTTTATTTATTCCTTTGTGCAGCACTTTGGTCCATAAGGTTGTTTAAAGTGCTTTTCAAATAAAGAGCTGGATTGGATTACATTGGAAGATGGCTCAACAAATCTCTTTCACAGAATGTAAAATTCGACAGAGGGCGCAAGGTGACATTCTGTCAGGGGCCCAGAATTTTAGCTACACCTCTGTGTTACTGTGTTTTTTTTTTGTTCTAGCCATCAATAACTCTGGAGTTGCTATATCGCCACCTGGTGGTGAAAAAGATCAGACAAAAATATGTACACATGTTACCAACAGTTTGAAATTGAAGTGCAGAGTTAACAGGTTTAATTAATCGTCCCCACGGATGCCAGTCATGAAATTTGAGAATTGCAAATTAAAACACAGGAAAAAATCAGGAACACTACAAGATAAAATATTTAGCAAACACTCAATGTGCATCCAGGGTGACAAGGGACAACTGGAGGATGATATGACAATCTGACAGTGACATTCACAGCACTTTATATGTTGCCAAAAACAGAAAAGGGGATTAAAATCAAGAATCAGAAATCATGTATGAGGGTGGGGCTGCTTGGTGGTGCAGTGATTAGCACTGTTACCTCCCACCACTGGGACTCAGGTTCGAGTCTCCGCCTGGGTCACATGTGTGGGGAGTTTGCATGTTCTCTCTTGCTAAATTGGCCGTAGGAGTGCATGTGTGTGTGAATGGTGTGTGAATGTGCCTTGCAATGAGCTGCCCCCCCGTCCTGGTTGTCCCTGCCTCGTGCACAGATCCTGCCAGGATAGGCTCTGGACCCCCCGCGACCCAGTAGCATAAGCGGTTTAGACAATGGATGGATGTATGAGGGTGAGTCACAATGACGACAGCTGCTCTGTTGACTTGGTCCCAGGAGTCGTCAGCGTTGGTCTGCCGGGGCCCCCGTCCTGTCTGTGGAAGCACCCGTCTTGTTGGCTGTTCTCTCTGCCTGGGCCCCCTCTCCTGCTGCCTCACGTTTGGGTTGAAGTGGCTCCCCAGTGCTTCTGTAAAGCTCTTTGTGTATCTTAGAAAAGGGCTGTATAAATGTAACATTCATTCATTTATTCAAGGTCCCAGCCAGAAGAGTGCAGTACTACACTGTCCCCCACAGCCTGAATCAGCTGGATGTTATAGGATTAAGACACTTCCTGCATTAGGCCATTTACCCTCAGTGTATTTCCATACCCTGACAGGATGGATGACAATACTATGGCCCTAATTTTCAATACACAGTTTTCACAGGAGTCTCACCCTCATCCACATTCTCTGCATTCCTTATCTCATGCTTCTTTGCCACCCGCATCTCCTCTGCCTGCTTTGTCTCATTTTCCCACAATTGAAACACCGTCCAATTTGTCTCTGTTTTAGTTCTACCACATTAGTCCCTGAGCAACCAGTCTGATCCCGTTCCTCTAATTCAGACGCATCTGGCTTATCTGATTGGGACTGAAGCTGCTGTTACTAGGAAAACCACATTCGTCCCACTGGGGCAGGTCTGACACCGCGTCCTTTCCCATATGTCTCCCATAATTGTTGTACAGAATTTCAGCTGGAGTTCTTTCCCAGAAGCAAGTAATTTCACTTTAGCACCTGTTCAGTAAAAGTCAAGTAGGTCTTTAATGTTATTTTTAACTTTACACAGTTGAGTATAGTACAGTTACAAAAGAAACTGTTTCCCTCGGACCAAGGTGCTACTTAAATAACAGAAGACTAACACATACCAACCTAGCAACATACTGTATGGTGCATAATGAGCAAAAACTGTGCAAACATTGCAGGACAGTGCAAAAAGAGAGGACAACTGACACCAACGAGCACAAACAGCACAGTAAACCCAGTACTGAGAAGTGCGCAGTTTGGTTGTCCAATGAGGTAGCAATAAAAATAAATAAAAGTAACTGTAAACATGGCGACAATAAGATAAAAAATAGTAGTTAAATAATAAAGTGTGTTAATGAGTGTATGTGTGTGTGGTATCAGATTAGTCCCTGAGAGTTCAGTAGTCTGACGGCATGGGGGATAAAGCTGTTTGAGTCTGGCTGTAAAGGCCCGAATGCTCCGGGACCTATTTCCAGAAGGCAGGAGGGTGAAACGATAATGTGAGGGTGGGTGGGGTCATCCACAATGGTGGTGGCTTTGCGGATGCAGTGTGTGGTGTGAATATCTGTGATGGAGGGGAGAGATATGTTAGGGTTATCTTCTTCTGAAGATGCGCTGGAAACAAACCAGTCTCTGAACACAGAACAACGCAGACAGCTGTGATGACGTTTTACTTGCTGCAAGGTGTAGGGAATCCACTTGCAGAGTCTCCGCAGTTTCAGCAAAATGATGGTTTATTGAACAGCAAAAATAATACAATGTAATACAGTGTAGAGACACACCGGGGTACTGAAAGGCAGCTCAGATACAAATTGAAGACAGTTCTTCACCCCCCCTTTATACCCAAAAAGGCCCTCCCCACCAAGGTGTTGTGTGTAGGTGTTGTGAGTGAATTTACATATAAAGAGTGACCCCCTGGAGTGTGAGGATCCTGAGACAGGGACGGGACAGGACAGGGTGGAGACTTTTATGATCATTGTAATTCAATTCTTATCACCTTATCTTATCCTTATCACCATAGTGGTGCCAACTGGAACCCCCATTCTCTCCCTGGCTTCCCCCATGATCATAAATTCCTAACATTGTCTGCATTCAAATGATCAACCAAGAACCTTGGGACATTTTTACCACTTTTCCTTACAAAGGGAAGCCCGGTCCTGACCTCGAGGTGTCAGCCTCTCAGTCGAACTCAGCCAACTTCGAAAGAGTAACTCCCCTCGCAGTGTCTTTTATTGAGGTACACAAACAGGATATGCAACTGACATTGAACATTGTTTTGTCACCATATATGGGGGTGGAAATATTCAAGCGACAGTTCTTGAGACGTGTTATTGCTCAATTAAGATCAAGCTGCGGCAGGGTGTTGTTTCTAAGCGTCTAGCAAAATGATGATAAAAAAAGTACATATTTCTCTAACACGATACTCCCAATGATTTTTCTCACCTGTCATCACTATCTGTTGTAGGGACTTGTGATCTGAGGCGACACAGTTCTCAAAGCAGACCGTGATGCAGCTGCTCAGGGTGCTTTCAACAGTTCCCCAATAGAGTGTGAGAATGGGAGATGGGCTTTTCTGAGCTTCCGTGGAGAGTAGAGGTGCTGCTGTGCTTTCCTTACTATGGAGCTGATGTTGAAGGACCTGGTGAGATTCTCCGCCAGATGGACAACAAGGAATCTGGTACTCTCTACGATCTCCACAGATGAGCCATCGATGTGCAGCAGAGAGTGGTCACTCTGTGTTTTGTGTTCTTCTAACGTCAACAACCATCTCTTTGGTCAACATTCAGAGACAGGTTGTTGGCTCTGCAGCAGTCCGATAGTCATCACACTTCCTCTTTGTATGCTGAGTCACCGTTTTTATTGATGAGGACCCACAACAGTCTTGTCATCTGCCTGATGTTGATGATGGAATTCGAAATGTGCATTGCTGCTCAGTTGTGAGTCATCGGAGTTAACAGCAGTGGGCTGAGCATAAAGTCCTGGGTTCCTGCTACAGCGTCTGAGCAGTTGCCTTCGTCGCCCCATAGCTCCTGCGCAGCCCGAGCAGCCGCCTCCGCTGCCCCCTGCGGCCCCAGAGCCCGAGCAGCCGCCGCCTGCTTTGCCCGTAGCTCCTGAGCAGCCGCCTCCGCTGCCCCCTGCGGCCCCAGAGCCCACGCCCGAGGCGCTCCCTCCGCCTCAAATGACTGTGCCCCCTGGGGCTCTTGTTCCTGGCCCCACTCCTGTCCCTGACCCAGCTCCAGACTTTCCTGCCCTAGTCCCCCGAGGAGGTCCCGGACAGTCTGACCACCGTGTGTGCCACGCCCCCTGATTATCCACGTGTGCTTCCCTGATCCGTACCCAGCTGTGTCCGATTATTTTCAATCAGTCCTGTCTATTTGAGTTCATGTCTTACTAGAGTTCAGTGTCCGTCATTGAAGTCCGTCTGCGTGAGATGTTTTCCTGCACCCCGTGTTCCTAATAAATCCCCGTATCCTGCCTGCCTTGCCTGTTTCTTGCCCGTCCGCCGCTCCCGTTAAATGGCGATCGTGACACAAGGCACACGCACATCAAGTACCAATGCAGCAAATACAGATGAACAATTTAGGAGGAATACTAGTCAAAGGAAGGAAGAAAAGCAGCCCACCCTATCTCATGGTCACGGACACAAACATCAGGGAGTGTTATGAAGAAGACATCACACTTAACACATTGGTTTTATGCAGTGAATTACACCAGAGAGAGTTTTTACATTCTAGCTGTGTTACGTAACATTCCTCAGCCTTCAGGTTTTTTCCACACAATGCACGACATGCAGGGGTGCCAAACAAAACAGCGGAACTGCAGTGTAGCCAATTATTTGTTTCAGTAGTTTTAAGAAAACTAGAACATAAAATGTTTGTTTTACTTAGTCCACAAAAGAGTTTTTACCTATCTTAGTGTATTTTACATCACATACACTCTCGGTCCGTTGTGGAGTCCATCCCACTGTAGTTGGAGAATGCTGCCATCAGTCGCTTGGTGTAGCACTCGCAGGATTTACCAGGCTCCTGTTTAAACTGATGCATCATGCCCCAGTCCATGCGCAGGAGGACCAGTCTCTGAAGGGCTGTCGCATGGTGAGGCCTGTTCTGCCTGGGGTCCAGCAGGGTCACTGGCAATGTCCTTCAACTCACAGTGGGCCTTGCGTTCATAGTGGGGTACCGCAGGGTTCGATTTTAGGACCACTATTGTTCCTAATTTACATAAATGATATGGATACCAATATATACAGTAAACTGGTGAAATTTGCAGATGACACCAAGGTGGGTGGTGTAGCAGATACTGAATTAGTGGCTCAGCAGCTACAGCGGGATCTTGATTTAATTAGTGACTGGGCCGATACCTGGCAGATGAAATTTAACGTCGATAAATATAAGGTACTCCATCTAGGGAGCAGAAATATAAAGTACAGGTATTTCATGGGTGTCACTGAAATAAAGGTAGCTGATCATGAGAAAGACCTTGGTGTGTATGTTGATGCTTCCATGTCCCATTCTCGCCAGTGTGGGGAAGCAATAAAAAAGGCCAATAGGATGTTGGGGTATATCTCCAGGTGTGTGGAGTTTAAGTCAAGGGAGGTAATGCTAAGATTATACAATTCCTTGGTGAGACCTCACCTAGAATATTGTGTGCAGGTTTGGTCACCATATCTTAAAAAGGGACATTGTGGCCTTAGAAAAGGTGCAGCGTAGGGCCACAAAAATGATTCCTGGTCTTAGAGGAATGTCATACGAGGAACGGTTACTTGAGCTAAATCTGTTCAGTCTCAAGCAAAGGAGATTGAGGGGGGACATGATCCAGGTATATAAGATTCTAACAGGTTTGGATGCTGTTCAACCAAATAGTTACTTCAGCATTAGTTTAAATACACGAACTCGTGGCCATAGGTGGAAATTAGCGGGAGAGAACATTTCAAGCTGGATTTAAGGAAGCACTTCTTTACGCAGCGTGTAGAGTATGGAATAGTCTTCCTGATAATGTAGTGCAAGCTGAATCCTTGGGTTCCTTTAAATCAGAGCTAGATAAGATTTTAACGACTCTGAGCTATTAGTTTAGTTCTCCCCAAGCGAGCTTGATGGGCCGAATGGCCTCGTCTCGTTTGTATAGTTCTTATGTTCTTATGTTCAACTCCTTCATCTACAGTGTCAGATGAGCAAACCTTATCTCCCCCTTGAGGATTTGGACATACCAACATAGTGGCAAGAATTTCTGCTACCTCGTCCTGCTGCCTGAGTGTTTCGCCACGGCACTTCTTCACCGAGAAGGAGGTAGAGTCGGGGTGCTGAATGGTTATGATCCTCGTCTGCAGGGGGGGGAGAGGGGAAGGGGCAGGGGAACCACTGGCTACTCCTCCCTCGGTGGCATAAGGAGGAAGCTGCTGTTTGGGCAGCAATGCTTGGGCAGGAGCCACACAGGTTTATTTCTGGGTATCTAATTAGCGGACACCATTAGGTCCCTTCAGGGGCTCCACAGACAAACTCATTGACAAAATAGAATTGTCACAGAAAAATTCTTTGTCACATGCTCAGTCGACATGGACTGTGTGCTATTTACATATTTTTGGCACAAACGAAATCTCATATGCATATCGATGTATCTTTCGCACAAGTGGACCTCCATCACTTTAAAGAGGGTAAACTCTGATCAGGAAATTTACGACGTCAGAATAAACGGATTTTTTAACAGAAGTAACTGACATGCCCTAATAAGGAAATGCATACAATCAGAATACAATATCTGTGGTTTTTAACAGTGGTAACAATCTGATAATGAAAGGAATCAGATCAACATTTCTATAGCATGTAACAGAGCTTGCTCCCCTCCAGAACTCATTGTTCCAGTAGTTATCTGAAATCATCTGCAGGAGCTATTCTTTTATTTGTATATTAAGCATAATTATTCATGAATATTATTGATTATGTTTATTTGTTTAATGTTTTTATTTATTCGTATTTATTGTTTATAATATAATGTTATATAGTATTGCAACACTTGAAACGAGAGGTACTTGCCTGCCTTAGTGATATTTACTATTGTCTAAGTGTATTCCCACCTGTAGGAGGCAGCAATGGTTGTTATTAAAGGTGCTGAGATTACGCGGCTCAGGGCTGAAGGTGCAAAGTGAAACAGTCATTGACCGTATTTGCCATGTGTGATGGTGTCTGCATATCGGCCCTTTTGCGCCAAACAAACCAGTTCAAAGTACTGTGTGTTAAAATATCATATGAATAAATCCTCTCAAGAACTAAACTCAATATCGTATCCTCATCATTCAACGCGTCTGACTTTTGCACCTCTTACCACAAGGCAGTGGATTACATGGGGAAATTACAAACAAGGAGAATTTAATCTGTTTTTCCTCTACATTGTCGTTATTCAGAATATTACAGACTATGAACAAAAACGGACAATGTAAGAAAATAAAAAAATGTGTATGACAGAAAGCTAGAGTATTTTTGCAATGGTGAGCACTAGCTGGTTTATGTACTAGCTCACACTCAAGAAACAGCATAAATGCTACTCATACACAGTTGGGGGGCAGGGGTCAGTCCTTGTGCCTGTAATGAGGTCACCAGTTGAAACTAACCCAGCCTCAGCACGTCTGTGGGTCCTTGAGCAAGGCCCTTAACCCCCAGCTCCCTGGGCGCCCCCAACAGGTAGCTGCACTTCGCGGACAACTTACTCCACAAAGAGTAAGTTGAGGGAGACATAAAAAACACAATTTCCCCACGGGGATTAATAAAGTCCATCCATCTATGGAATATTATTTAGCACTATATAACGCAGAATATAAGAATTACGATTTTATAAAAAGTATGCCAAATATCCATGATATAATCATTACAATGTAAACATTATAATGTAATC